>NW_017731504.1:405830-459534 GCF_001890085.2 Hipposideros armiger
TTATTCATCATAAAATTCATACAACTCCTCATCACTGTCAAAACTCCCAACCATTAGCTTGTCCTCATCTGTGTCTGATGACAAATCACTGTCTTCATATATTGCCTTATCCTCAGTTCCATCTATGGCATTTGAAATCTATAACCACTGTATAAGACGCACCCAGTTTTTAGACCCCAAATTTTTTTAAAAAGGGTGCATTTTATACATGGAGAAATATGGTAGTTGAATCTTGTTTTCTTGTGTTTTGTTGTTGTTGTTTTGTTGTGTTGTGTTGTGTTTTTATCAACTCAACCACTCAATGTCTTTTGATTGGGGAGTTTAATCCATTCACGCTCAAAGTAATTATTAGTAGATAAGGGCTATTGCCATTTTGTCAGTTGTTTTCTGTCTGTAGTATAGCATTTTTGGTCCCTCTTTCCTTATCTTGCTGCCTTCCTTTGTGTTTCATTGATTTTTTTGGGGGGAGTGGCATGCTTTTATTTATTTCTCATTTTCATTTATGTATCTTCTACCAGTTATTTTCTTTATGGTTGTCATAGGGCTCACATAAAGCATCATGTAACAATCTATCTTAAGCCAATAACAACCAGTTGCATACAAAAACTCTACACGTTTACTTCTCTCTCCCACACTTTGTTATTCATCTTAAATTACATCTTTTTTATTGTGTGTCCACAACATATTTTATAGCTAGCTATTTTTTATATTTGTCTTCTAAGTTCTATACCAGAATTAAAAGTAATTTATACACCATCATTACAGTATTGCAGTATCCTGTATTTGTCTACATATTGACTTCTACCAGCAAGCTTTATATCTTCATACGCTTTTGGGTTGCTGTTTAGTGTTCTTGACTTCAACTTAGAGGGCTTCCTTTGGCATTTTTGTAAGTCAGGTGTAGTGCTGATGAACTTCCAGCTTCTGTTTATCTGAGAAAGTCTTTATCTCTCCTTCATTTTTTGAAAGGTACTTTTGCTGGATATAGTATTGTTTGATAGTTTTTGTTTTTTCTTTCATCACTTTAAATGTGTCATCCCACTCCCTTCAGGCATGCAAGGTTTCTGCTGAGGAATCTGCTAAAATCTTATAGGAGCTCCTTTGTATGTGACAAATAGCATTTCTTTTGCTGCTTCCAAAATTCTTTATCTTTGACTTTTGATGCTGATTATAAGGTGTCTCACTATGGATTTCTTTGGGTTATTGAATCTGTATGTCCATTTTCTTCCCCAGATTTAAGAAGTCCATTACTTCTTTAAACAAGCTTTCTGTCCCCTTTCTCTCTCTCTTCTCTTTCTATGTCTCCCTTAATGCATTTATTGGTCCATTTGTTGGTGTCCTATATGTCCCTTGGGCTTTCATCACTCATTTTTGCTTTTTTTTTTCTTTTACTTCCTCTGACTCAATAATTTCAAATGACCTATCTTTTAGTTTGCTGCTCCTTTCTTCTGCTTGATAAGTCTGTTTTTCAGCTCAGTTATTGTATTCTTCAGCTCTAAATTTTGTGTTCCGTCCTTTTTATAATTTATATCTCTTCATTGAAATTCTCATTTTGTCCATATATTGTTTTCTTGAGCTTGCAGAATATCTTTCTGAAGATTATTTTGAATCCTTTGTAATTCATTTACTTCCATTTAATCAGGATTGGTTTCTGGAGATATTTTTTGTTCCGTTGATTGGGCCATCTTTTCCTGTTTCTTCATGTGTCTCATAGCTTAGTGTTAATATCCACACATTTGAAAAATAGCCCTCTCCCTGTCTCTATAGACTGGCTTTGTGTAAGGAAAGACCCTCAACAACATGTCCAGCTAGGATCCTGGGGCCCTCTAAAACCATTTGGGGAAGTAATTTTTCAGGGCCTGTACATAAAATTTCTCAATTAGAGAGGCTTGTTGATTTCTTCAGGAGTTCATAATTTCTTGCCCCCACTGATACTTGTCTGTGGCATTGTTTGCTATCTGGCTGTTCAGCAGCAAGCTGAAGTCACTAGGCATGAAAGTATGCCAGCTCCCTATCAGCACCCTGAAAAGCCAGAGTGATAAAAACACTCTGCACTCTCCTTCTTCCTGCCTGAGAGAGAAGACTCAAGTTGTGTGCTTTCTCTCAGTTACACCAAGCCATCAGTGAACCCCGGGCATTCAAATTATGCTGGTGCTATAAGCTTTCTAAATAAGGTGAGGAAGATACCAGATCTCTGGGCTGCCCTCCGAAAAGCTGGAACATTGGTACACATGCTCCACTCTTCTCTTTCCCCTTCAAAGTAGAAATGGTGAGCCAGAGCAATGTCCCCTAGCATTGAGCTGTTCTGGGGTGGGGGAGGGACTGACATGGGTAAAGAGAAATGGCTCTTAACCATTTCAGTGCAGCTGCTGTCAGCTTTATGCTCACTGGGGCACTGCAATGTCTTAATTATTTTTGGAAATTTCATAAAGGTATTTTGGTTTATATATCATTGTTAAATCAGTGTTTCTATGGGAGAATGTGAACATGGACCTCCTATTCTGCCATCTTGCTAACATCTGCTCATATTTTGTTTTGCATATTCAAAAATGAGGGCAAATTTCAGACATTTTAATACATTCAAAGATTGAGAAAATTTACCACTCAGATTCTCACAGTAAACCACTAAATGTTCATAATAAATAACTTGAATTAAAAAGAACAGAATGTCTTGAAAGAAACCATTGTGAGCAAGTAAACTGACAAATTTTAGGGTCAATTTGAACAAAGATTGACTCTAACAAACAAAAAAAAATTCATGTGATATAAAAACCAGATAAAAATAAAGTAGTGTAAATAGTACTGTATAAAAAGGGAGAGAATAATAGGAATTAAATCTTCCTGAGCTATGGGTATTGTACTGGTAAAAGATAGAAATTGATTAAATCAGACTGTCAATTTAGGTGTGCATATTCTTGTAATGATTTGGATATGTTTCTCAGGTCATAATCCCAATAAAAAACCATACCTATTCATTCTCCTTCTGCCTAGCTTCAGTTCAGCAGTTTAAGAAAGTAATAAATCACCAACTACTATTCTCTATCTATTGTAACAGGCAGATTTACTATCAGTAAAGATATTTCGATGATTATCTTCCCTCTTCAGAGAACCCTGAGCACCTGACTTATCCTCTCCACCAGAAGTTAAATGTTTCCTACTCATCCATCCTCACCCTTTCTTTTTAAGCTTGATTCAAGATTTAGTTTCTTTATTTCTATCCAAAGTAGTAGAGTATAATCAGTGAAGTGTATCATAATTACCCAGAGAATGCCTTGCAAAAACATATGTGCTGAATTCTACATTCACATTCCCAGATGTACTTATACAATAGAACTGAGATGAGTCCCAGCCAGTAATGTTCTTTAAAAGCTTCTCTTCACCCAAGTTACTCTGATCCACAGTCCATGAGCATCAAATGAGACCCATTTGCATTTTCCAGGACACCACACAGCAAGATATCATTTATAGCAATTCTCTATCATATACTGAATCTACCCTGAAAAGTAACTTCCTATAGTAAAATCTCAACAGATCATTCTTAATCTATAAGATGTATCTTCCAAAATTCCTTTTTGAAAAAAAATTTGCAGCAATATATGCTCCTTATAGGATATTGGGAAAAAAGAAAACATGCAGTTTTTGTTAATTCTTTATCTTTCACTTTTTAATACACAAATATTTATGTATGTGCATGGGTGTGTATACTATTTGCTAAAAAATTAAATCATGCTTTGTATACCAGTTTGTTCTTGTCTTTCTTCATGTAATATTATATTGTGTTTATTTTCTAATGTCTTTATAAAAATCTTCCAACACTTGAATTTTTGTTTTATGTTTCATCATATAAACATACTATGATTTATCTGCCTAGTCTATACTGTTGAACATCTAATAGTTTTCTATTTTTTACTAAGATAGATAATGATGTGGCGTCAACTATAAGTGAATATATATATATATATATATATATATATATATATATATATATATGTCATGGGATGTGGAGTATAGTGTGGGAGTGGAGTCAAGGGAATTATAATAGATATGTATGATATGGGGGGGAAGTGGGGTGGTGGATTGGGGGAGGGGGTTGGCATTTCAAGGGGTTAAAAGTATAACTATTACACTGTGTTGTACAGCTGAAACTAATTCTAAAAAATGTATATTTCACAATAAAAAATAATAACAAAATAATAATGTGGAGTTCTTTCGGATAAATCTTTACACTCTTCATAAAAGAGGTTCTCAGGAACAGAATTAATGGGGGTGAACATCTTTAAAACTGCATTCCATATAGTTGCATTAAGGTTCTATTATTTATATAGATCTTTATTTCTTTATAGAGGGTTATACTACCTTAGAAACTCTATACTCTCTGATAGATCATTATGAAATATGTCTTCTAAGGGTAGAACACTTTAATCTTCATAGAATAGAATGAGGTCCCAGGAAAGTAAGAGACATGAACTCTTTTCCCTTCATTACAACTTACTTGTTCTGTGGTCTATAGCAACTGAATGAACTATTTTGTTGAAAAACTGCCTCAAGGCTCTACAGAATAAGAAAAAAAGAGAAATTTACACTCGCATTCTCATAAAGTTTGGACTGTGTGCTACAAAATTCAAGCAGACAAAATGAAATTTAAAAAGAATTGAATTTAACACACAAGAACAAACAAGTGACTATATTGCTTTAGGGGTGAAATTACAAAGAATTATATTTAACATATCTGCAGAAGTTTTGAGAAACTGAACCACCTTGCCTTTCATAAGCAGGAATTTTCCTTTCTGATTAAATACCTACAATTTTTCACTTAACAAAGCAAATTCACTTTAGAAAGTTACCATTGTTTCATAATTATTACTTAACTAATTTTTATTTAAGATTATAGGTTATATACTTTTTCTTCTTCCTTTTTCAAATGCTCATTTAAAATTAATAAAGGAAATGGACTAATTGTTTTTAAAGCACCAACATTAGAAAGTCTCCTAAGCTGATGCTGATTTGGTGGAAGCAGAGCCTATGTGAAATGAAACATTTGTTGCTGTTTTTATTTTAATAATTGTTTTATTTTTCAATTACAATTGACATACAATATTATATTAATATTAGTTTCAGGGGTACAACATAGTGATTAGACATTTATATAACTTACAAACTGATCACCCTGATAAATTTAATACCCATCTAACACCATACGTAGTTATTACAATATTATTGACTACATCTCTTATGCTATAATTTACATCCCCATGAATATTTTGTAACTACCAAGTTGTACTTCTTAATCCCTTCACTTTTTAATCTATCCCTCAAGACCCTCCCAACTGGCACTGTATCTATGAGTCTGTTTCTATTTTGTTTATTTGTTTATTTTGTTCTTTAGATTCCACATGTAAGTGAAATCATATGACATTTGTCTTTATCTGACTGACTTACTCCACTCAGCACAATGCACTCTAAGGTTCATCCATGTTGTTGCAGATGGCAAGATTTCATTCTTTTATATGGCTGAGTAATAGTCCATTGTATATATGTACCACCACTTCTTTATCCATTCATCCATTGATGGAAACATAGGTTGCCTCCATATCTTGACTATTGCAAATAATGCTGCAAGGTACATATGAATACACATGTCCCTTTGAAATAATGTTTTGGATTTCTTCAGATAAATACCTACAAGTGGGATTACTGCATCCTTCTTTGTCTCTTGTTATAGCTTTTGTTTTACAGTATATTTTGTCTGGTATAAACATTGCTACCCCAGCTTTTTAAAATTTTTTTAATTTATATTTTCATGAAATATCTTTTTCCATCCCTTTACTTTCAGTCTGTGTTTGTCTTTCCATCTGAAGCAAGTCTCTTATAGGCAGCATATTTAAGTGTCTTGTTTTCTTATCCATTCAGCCACCCTATATATTTTTATTGTAGCATTTAATCTATTTACATTGAAAGTAATTGTTGATAGAAATGTAGTTGTTGCCATTTTATTATTCATATTTTTTTTAATTTTTGGCTTAAAAAAATCCCTCTAAGATTTATTGTAACACTGGTTTGGTGGTGATGAACACTGTTAGCTTTTTCTTGTCTGGGAAGCTCATTATCTGTCCTTTGATCCTAAATGATAGCTTTGCTGGGTAAAGTAATCTTGGTTGTAGATCTTTCCTTTTCATCACTTTGAATATTTCCTGCCAATCCCTTCTGGCCTGCAAAGTTTCTGTTGAGAAGTCAGCTGACAGTCTTATAAAAGCTCCCTTGTAGGTAACTTTCTCTTGCTGCTCTTAAGATTCTTTGTCTTTACACAGAGGAAAAACTGAGCGTTACTAGTTGGGAGGGGGTGGGGATGAAGGAGAAGGGAAGGGACGAGACAATACAAATTGGTAACTACAATATGGCCTCAGGGATAGAAAAGACAGCTTGGGGAATATAATCAATAATGTTGTAAATATTTTTAGGGGGCCAGATGGACTCATGTCTTGTTAGGGAGACCACTTCATAGTTGGTGTAGAGGCCTGACCACCGCACTATATTTCTGAAGCTGATGTTGAATAATATTGTATGTCAAATATAATTATATATACATATAGTCACGGGACGTGGAGTAGAGTGTGGGAATGGAGTCAATGGGATTGTAATAGATAAGTATGATATCGGGGGTGGGAGGGCAGTAGATGGGGGAGAGGGGTTGTTTCTGTGTGAATGATGAAAAGGATAACTACTGCATTGTTCTGTACTAACATTGTTCTGTACCTGAAACTAACAATAAAAAAATTTTTTTTTAAATTCTTTGTCTTTAAACTTTGGCATTTTGTTTATTTTTCATTTATTCTTGAATTAAAGTTTATTAGGGTGACAATTATTAGTAAAGTTACATACATAGGTTTCAGGTGTACAATTCTGTAATACATCATCTATATATCACATTGTATGTTCACCCTTTTGGCTAAGATCAAGTGTAGAAACTGGAGTAAATAATGATAAGTGTAGGCTATGGTGAGGTATAGAAAAGCTTCTCAGAGGAAGTGATTTTTAAAAAGACAAAAAAAGATTAAGCCTTTACAGCAGGGAAAAGAAGAAACAAGTTAAAGCTTTCAAGGATAGCATGTTGCATTAAAAACAAAAAAACACAGAATTAAAAGAAACAACCCACAACATGGACTATACTATAACTAATCAGAAAAGTCCCACATTATGGAAGAATTCTCTATTAATATAGGTTCTCTCGCTGTTTACCATCAGGTATAACTTCTCCTTCTACTGTAATCCTAAGAGGTCACTAGAAATTGTTTTATTTAGTGCTTTTGTGCAGATATTTTGCATAACTCTCTCCAAACTAAAACTGATTTTCAAATAAAATTTTAACAAAAACATGAAAAAAAAATTCAGTATGGTGCTAGAACATCAGGCAACGAACTTTCAGGATTTGAGATGTGTGCCCCAAGAGGTAAGTAACTGAGCAGAACTTCAAGAAACTGATGGTACGTAGGAGACAGTTTCCCCATAGCTCAGACTTACTGCAAGGTACAATGTTTCCAGCAGAGGTGAGTGGAGTACAGAAGAGAACCTGAAATCCTTCATAAGTCTCACTTTCTGATCAGGACTTTGATCTCTTTGGAGCGAGGTATGATGCAAATACAAAGTGTTTATTACTAACTTTTCACAGAAAAGTTATGTCAGAAAAATGTAAGAGTGAAGAGTAAAATTTCAACCTAAGCAAACAACATTATTTTATGACCAACAGCCTGCTAAATTAAAAAAAAATTAAACGTTATAAGCAATTAACTAACATCTTTCATACTAATGTGGTGTTTCTGTACAAGTGCCTATGAAATATTAAGGTGGAGAATGGCTGGCAGCACTCCAGGGCTCTGAAAACCACAGCGCGGCTCTGAAAACCACAGCGCAGCTCTGCAGCCCCCATTTGTCTGCATCAGCAGAGGCTGCAATTCAGAGATGATCAAGTTCTCTTCCTCATCTTGGTGTGTACCTATTCATTTCCTTTTCCTTTTTATCCCCCTCACCAAGGAAAATCAAATGTAATCATTTAATATTCACAATTAAAGAAACTACCTATAAAAAGGCAATTTAAGCTGCATTGGGAGAGAGAATACAAGAACTGCACACTCTTTTCCCTAATATTTTCTAGAATGAAGCATGAGTCAAGAAAAGGAGACGTGGATTACCTGTTCAGTGGAAGCTAGAGAAACGAGCCTGTCAGATATGGAACTACAGAACACACAGTGGAAATCAGGCAGGAGCACCTTCCAGTAGTCATCCAACCATACTCTCCGAGAGCAGCTTTCCTCCCAGATGGCAGTACCAGCTTACTGGGAATTCTCAGATTGAGGACCAGATCTGATACTACACAGAACCTAATCATATCCTATATTGCATACTTTGATACATTTATTCTTCATAACAACCCTGGGAGTAGGAAATATTGCACCCATTATACAGATGAGGAAACTGAATGTCAGAGAAATTAAGTAAAATATGTTGCCAGTAACTGATAGATTCAATCTCTATAAAACACTAAAATATATCAGTTTCCTTGTAAGGGGCCACCTCACATGAGTCTCTCCAATCTGAGCATCCTTATTTTTTTTCTCACAGGCATATCCAGATGAAATTTACTACATACAGATTACTGATACCTATCCCATAAAAATCCAGTTTATAGTTCTGCTGCTCCCTTCTCTTTATCTGAGTTATAACAAGTCCATCCCATGTAAGGTGGACTTTTGATTAAGGTCCTAACCAAATTCTCTTCAAGGGAGAGACAGACCCTTCCACAGGTCACTCCCATCCAGAGAACTGACAGAAATATTCCCAATGACATGTGTACTTAACTTTGGCTCTAGTTTGCTACTTCTGGAATCTTCATCCAATGGTTTTATCATCATAACAATGTTTAGTAATAATACAACCCAATCCTTTCCCACATAAGAGGCATTTCAATGAACCCCATTCCTGAAAGTGACCCAACTCCACTCTAAGCAGACCATCTAGAATAGCGGTTCTCAACCTTCCTAATGCTGTGACCCCTTAATACAGTTCCTCATGTTGTGGTGACCCCAAACCATAAAATTATTTTCATTGCTACTCTATAACTGTAATTTTGCTACTGTTATGAATCATAATTTAAGTATCTTTTTGTTTTCCAATGGTCTTAGGCGACCCCCAAAGAGGTCATGACCCACAGGTTCAGAACCGCTGATCTAGAAGGTAAAGACACATAGGCAGGTTATACAGCATTTAATTGTCCTGTTTGTTATTTAGTATAAAATATCCATGAAGAACGTTGGGTCAAAATCTTAATACTTGTTCTGGTAACAATAATAATAATCACTTATTGAGCCCTTATTTGTCAGAAACTGTTCTATTTTATAAGAATAAATTCATTAATTTTTTTATCACAACCACATAAAGGTAGGAGTTAATTTCATCTACGTTTGTTCAAATGAAGAAAAGGAAGCAAGAATGTATTGAGTAATTTGTTTAAGAGCACCAAGTCTGTAACTATCAGAGTTGAAACTTGACCCCAGGGTGTTGGCTACAAATGCCAAGCCTTTAACCCTACACTCTGCCACCTGTACTAAGTGAACTCCATTAGAGGAATCAAAGAACACAGTTCAGGCCTTTCCAAACTCAATCTCACTCTTCAAAAGTCTCTTTCTGAGTACCTTTAGAAGATGGTATTAGATTTTCCTTGTGCAGGTACTAGAATCATTTGATTGCAAATATTTAAAGATACAGTAGTAGCTTCAAAGTACTTAAGATAATCACCCCAGAAGAAAATACAGTATATCCAACTTGGCAAATGTTGGATAGCACAGTGTGATAGTCCATGTTCTGTGGTCCAAGAAATATTTGCTCTTCAGGATCTTTATGTTCCCACAATACCCTGCACTTAACTCCACTATTGTGCTAATCACACTGTCTTAGATATATTGATTTATTCTCTTGCATACCTTGCCATATCGACAGAGGACAGAATTTGAGATTTACCTGTTTTTCTGTCTCCATACACTAATCTGGCAATATCAGGTATTCCCAAAGTATTGGTTGAATGAATAATAATGTCATCACTCTCCAGGAGTTTATGTTATAGTATTAAACATAATAACAGGCATTCTATTTCAAAATAAGTTCTATTAAAATATAGCTTAACACAGTGATGTTTCAGGGATTACAACTAAAAGATTTCTGAAAGCTTGCTGAAATTGCCATTCTTTGATGGCAAAAAACAGTTCATATTCCAGATTTTCAATTCAAATGGTTTTATTGTGACATTTTGAAAAAGAAGGGCAAAGTATTTCTACTGGCAGTTTGAATTCTGTGAATTTGGAAAATAGGTGGGTATTTTTTGAGCCTGCAAATATGTATTTTTCAAATTAAGACTTAAATTACTAAAGTTCCTTTGAATTTACAAAATATATTTTTATAGCCAATACACATTAGATTATAAGTAAGCTACTGTATTTTTCTAATTATATCTTAGAAATATTCTCTTGAAAATTAGGTCATCTTTCAGTGATATCTTTCTGAGAAAATCTTACTGATGGATTCAGGCAATGAGTGCTGTAATCATAATAAATGCTGTGTTCTGACCAGCCTTTCCTATGATTTCATAACAACTCTTCAAACATCCCAGAAATCAAGATTAAATCAGGAAGAATTGACACACATGCTTACAACTACCATATGCCAGGAACTAGCGCTGTTGTTTCAATGGATACTTTACTCAGAAGAACTGCCTCTTGCTTCTGATTTCTGGTGTCCAATGTAGAATTTGATTAATTACACACTATGCTCAGCGTCCCAAAGCTGTCATTAACTTTTTTGCTCCAGTAGCTTTGCAGTTGGTAGATGGGTGACATTTTTTCCTGAACTCCTAAGAAAAGTTGTAGTTTTAAGGTAATGCAAAAACAATTCAAGAAGCAGTGGGAACAATTTTTAAAATAATGGAGATTCATCAGACAAGGAGCTTTTAATATTGGCCTGTTAGTACCTAGCTGTGTGTCCATTGGCTAATCTCTCACCTCTCTGTGTCACTGCACACTTCCTCCATAACCAGCGTTCTAGGATTCACTCATTCATCCCAGGTATTTATTGTGCAGTGACCATATGCAAGACACTATGCTAAACTCCATAGTTAATGCAAGTAGCCTTCAGGTTGCTGACTAACAGAAATAACTTGTTTTTTTAGTAATTTAGTTAGAAGTTATTCAATTGAGATAGATATTACTTCCAGAGACCAAGAATTCCTAAATCTTGTCTGTCAATCATTCTTTTCAAGCCATTCCCAAGAGAAATACACACACACAGAGTGACAAATAAGAAATAAAATACAGTAATACTTGGTTTGCGAGCATAATTCGTTCTGGAAACAAACTACTCGTATTGCAAGACATCGCTAATTTACCAAGTTAAAATGTATTACAAAAGGTTTGTTCATCTTGCGCAATACTCACACACCAAGTTACTCGCAATCCAAGGTTCTACTGTAGTTTTGTTTTTAAATCAGTAATGATAATAACAACTGAAAATTTTAATCACCTACTATGTGTCAGGGCTCATTCTAAGCATGATATGCATTAACTAATTTGATCCCCAAAGCAAACCTGTAAGAAAGGTCCCATTATTATCTCCATTTTTCATAAGGGAAAACTGAGTTCAACAGAATCAAAACAAAACTGAGTCAAACAGTTAATAAGTACAAACCTCAGGATTTGAATCCAGGCCCTGTGTCTTTAACATTCCCTCACATTGCCTCCTTTAACATGATAAGGGCCCAATAATCCAATCTAGAATTTCATTGTAAGAGCTGGACTGTATCAAATGTCTTAGCCCTTGATGTCTACCCTGCAAAACTAAACCTTGTGTCTAGGAAGGGGATACCACCTTTGGAACCGGCCTTCCTAACCGCAGGCAAACACTACTGACTTCAGGGCTGCCTCAGGTCATAGGATGGGTCTGTTTTACCTGTTAAGACTGATGACAACAGTGCTGTTCTGGGACCCGCCTTCAGTTCCCTTGGGAAGGAACTCCCAGGCTGTTAAAACAACCATCTCCCTATGCTCTGCCATTAGCCTGCGTGATACACTGCCTAGAAAGGTGACCAGTTGAATCTTTTACTCTTATCTTTGATTAGAAAATGCTCCGTTTTCTTCCATGTTAGGTCTAGACAGGACAGAACCATGCCTGTGTTTTGTGCATATTTGTGAATTTGTGTTCTCTGTGAAAAGTCACACACGTATGAGAAAAAAATAAACTTCTCTGAATATCTCTCTGACAACAGGACAGTTGTTAATTGAACTAATCCACATGCTGCATGGAAGAATGGAATCAAAAAGGTCAGCTGGGTTCACAGAATGGACCCTGGCTGTTACTCTCTCCACCATATTCACAAAGGTGGTGACAATAAAAGAGAATGAAAGAGGCTAAACAGCAAGAACTGACCTGAATCTAACATCCTGTCCAGCTAGATAGAAGAAAATAGGACATAACTACCTGAGTTTTGACATATTAATCTACCCATTTGTGAAAATATGACTCACTGAATAGTTTTCTCTCCTGGGGTGGATATAGAAAGAGATAAACAGAAATGGAAGCTTCCTGTTACAGGGAGAATAGATGTGTTGCTATCCCCACATACATGGAGAGAGTACTCTTTCTTTTTCAAAGAGATTTCCTTTCTATAATTTCTAATATTAGTGTAAGAAGATATCCCAGAAATCATATAACACACTGTGGAAAATATCTCCAAATACATTAGTTCAAGATATACATGCCTTGTTACATAAATAAGCATACACCCTATCCATAATTCCTGACAGTGGTTTGATATAGATTCATAAATGCTATGTATTTAAATCAAGAGAGAGTCATGAGACCCTGTTTCAGTTCAAATACTTCTCTCATTGATACATTCAAGACAGCCAATGGCTGCAAATAAAATGGATACATCTGAATATTTGAGGATGTTCTTTCAGAATTTCACTGTGGATTTGGAGTCTGACTGACAATATACTGTCACTGATCTGTGCCTTTGCTAATGCAACTGTCTTTGAATTCATCCCCTGTCCTTCCATCTGCCTGATACACTCACTTATATCCAGTGTCCCACATCTCCTGGGAAGCCTTTCCTTGTGGTAACACCTCAGACAATCCATTCTCAGCATCGTTCCCTACTTCATACATACAACTCCATCAGAACATATCGCATAACATGCTAACTATTCATGTGCTTGTCTTACCCTGAGTTTTTCAAAGCCAGGAAATGCTATTCAACTTTACATCACAAGGGCCTCAAGTGCCTTGTTAAATTAAATTGAATAGAAGGTACTATTACATATTTCATAAGAGGTGGTATTGACCAAAGCTAGATTCATTTGAAGCTCATCCAAGTTTGCAAAAATGTGACTCATATTCACTTTTATTAAAAATAAGTTATTCACATTTCCAAAAATGTTATAAGGAAGTAAGATTTAAGAATTTGTAAATGGAACCATTTATTTTATTGTACAATGATTAGTTTAGTCATCCCAGCAATATAGCTGGAATTAGGAACCTCAAACTAGTTTAATAAATATAGTTGGTTTCAATGAAGAATTAAAGGATAAAATTGCACTGTATTATCAAGATGCAATAATACATTGCACTTAAATAGCACAGCAGAAGCAAAAGGTTAATTGGAATTTAAACCAAACCCATTTAAGTAGACTAAATAAACTTTTAATCAAAAAGTGGAATTCAGCATTAAACACTGCAATAAATAAGTATTACCATCAGAGATGCTGACTTATAAAAGTATAAATCAGTCTAATTTTATGAGAATACAATTTTTCAGTATATAGGGATACAACTAGTTAAGGCATAGAAAAAAATCTGGTAAGGCCAAGTTTACAACATAATTCAGAATATACCAGCCACAAAGTGAAAGCCTAAGTCAGATGCAACTTATTCAGAGGGATTAATTAATAGCACATTAGCCCAACCTAGTTCAAGAATGTGAACATCCCAGGAAGTCACCTCAGATTTTAAAACTTGGTTAAAACTGGATTCAAGCACAACTCCCTGATACAATCAAATGGCTACTAAATGACAATAACTATAGATCTTTTTGAGGTTTAACTTTTAAATATGAAATTTTATTTGAAAATTTATATTCAATTATTTATTTTGTTACTTCATTAACATGAATGTTAGTGAATAATGTCAATAATCTGCTCTAAAGTCAGTAAAAAGAATCGCAGGCTGTCAATAGATTTAAGAGCTTGCACCAGCCATACCAACAGGAACAAATTACAGCCTTCTTCAATGCACACTCATAAAATGTCCAAAATTGTCATGGTAGGAAATTCTGTTTTCTCTGAACTTACAGTTTATTCCAGAAAACTGGTGTTTCATATCACTGGGATAACAAAAAGCTGCAACTCTTGGACACTGCTTTCTCACCCCCCAAGGCATGTGACACAAATGGCATCTCCATCTTAGAAAAGCTTGAAGAAGGAATGAGGGGATGTTAACGTCCATCTTAAGCAGAGAAAAATGAAAAGTTATTTTTTTCTCTCAGAAAGGATCAGCCTCCCAGTTAGGGACTTCACAGACACTGTATTTCCCACAAATATAAATTTCTCTATCTTCTTTTAGTCCATCTAAAAAGCTAAAACTTCTCACCAAGTTGCAAATCATTAGCATTAAGTGACATTTATGAAGTCCTAGATTTGCATAACTGTGCATTGGAAATTGATAATAAAACTGTCTAAAGACAGTTCTCTCCAGAATTACATTCACATAATTTTTTTCATCATAGGAAGAGTCATAGAAAGATAACTGCAATTATCTAAACAGTTGATGCAGTCAGCAGCAGGAGCAATAGCCAAGAATACACACAGTGTGACCAAGACACCCAGGATTCAGTACCGGCAGTTTTATGCAAAAGAGTGACAAGACACTGCCTGAAGTCCATTTGCTTGTGGTAACAAAAGGATACTGAATTGGAGAAGCTTGGAACATGTTCAATTAAAGCTCAGAAGAACCTGGATTTTTATAACCTCAGGCCTACTCTGTAAATGCTGCAGCCTTCTCTGTCCTCTGGCTTCAACATAATAATAACATTGCTTCCTACTGAAGATGTATACTCCAAGTCATGGTGAACATTGTGTATCAATACATATGGCATCATTTGAGGCTATCACATTAGCAGTTCCCACCAAATGGCAGCTGATTCCAGAATTCTGCCTTTGGAGGCTAACAATGCACACAAAACACAGTTAATTTCTCTTCTCCCTGTAGTGTAAAGAGACAGGCTAGTGCCCAAATGTCCTGCTAAGGACCTGATTGTCATAAATGCAAGAGCGCCAATCAATGTCTTCGACAATTCAGAAAAGCAGCACAGTAGCATTCCCACCCAGAATGGCCAGTTCCATGATGTCAACAGTGAAATTGATGGAGGCAGAATTCATAGACCATTAATGTGCTCGGCTGTTGCTAGACTTGCCATGTATAGTGACAGGAAGGTGACATTTTCCACAGCTGCTTTAGAGCCAGTAAATACAAGAGTATGAACACATGGAAGAGAGATTCCTCACGTCCTATTGTAGCTTATTAATTTTTGCCAGACACTTTGACTTCCTACTTCTGTCTCCACCTTGAATTTTCTAACTGAGCAATATTATTATTCCCTGACTATGATCTTCACTTGGACAGCAATGAATCTTAGATAGATTTGAGCCCTTCTAAACGAAGGTGGTTTAAGCTGCTGCTAAACATACTATGGTAGGAAGGAATGCGCACATATCTAAATATGCCTCCAATTGTTTTATTTTTGCCACAAGGAGATCCTGTGGAACCTTCATAGAAATGAGAAGTTTTCCTGGAGAAAAGCAAATATCTACCTAACAATGCTACACTTAAATTACCCAAATAATCCTTTCTTGCCAAACTGAGGATTAATAGATTTGAATTCATTTATCCTCACAGTAAACATGTTTCTTAAACGTCTTCTTAAAAGTCTTTTTAACATTTCATTGTAACACGGGTTGAACCTCATTTCTATAAATATTTCATAACGGAAACTATGGCTCATGAAATTTCTTTTTTCTACTTTACAACAATTGGTAAATTGAGTTTAAGATCTTCAATTATTAAGAAATCATTCATGTAGACAATGGCAGAATAAGGTGGAAAGGGCATTAGGAAGCCGGGATAACAAATAGATCTACTTCTGGAAGTGTTTAAATCATTATTAACCTCCCAACTCAACATTAAACAAAAAAAGGCCTCCGAAGTATAATGGTACCAGTGAAGCTCAAAAACATGTTGGCCACTCAATAACCAGAACTGAATCAGTAATCTAGTTTAATTCAAAATTCAAACCAGAAACATCTGTAGAGTCCCTGAGAGCAAGGCAATCTGGGGGACATACTGGAGGCTGTGTGCCTTAATGAACTAGCACTCATAACTATTAATAGAATACCAGGTGCCAAGTGATTTAATTGGAGTGAAGAGGAAGCATTAAAAAGGGGAAAGATCCCATTTTTTTAGAACAAGAAAAATGTCGTGAAGGATTTTACATTAGGAATAAATTTGGCACAAAGGGTTTTTCGAGAAATCTGTTTAGCTGGTCATTTATTTCTCAAAATAAATCTGAAAAGACGGTAACGAATATAAAAAATTAAAATTTTATAGCCCACACAATCTTTCGGGCAAAAAGCAGGCACAACCATTCAGTTCTTGTACCTGATCTTCCCCTCCCTCATTCTTACAACTTGCAAGTACACTGGCTATATGTGTCCAAAGTAGGTTTTATTAAATAAAATCAAAGGTTAATGATATCACCTGAAGCTGATGTTGTGTAATATTGTATGTCAGCTATAACTGAATATATATAGTCATGGGATGTGGAGTACAGTGTGGGAGTGGAGTTAAGGCAATTATAATAGATAAGTATAATATGGGGAGGGGTGGAGCAGCAGATTGGGAAGGGGGTTATCACTTCGAGGGGTAAAAGGTATAACTATGGCACTGTGCTGTACAGCTGAAAATAATTAAAAAATGTTGATTTCACAATAAAAAAAAGTTACTGATATCAAGCAGCAGGGCAAGAGAATGAATAAAAATGTGCTGACAGACCAGCAATTACCAAATGTTTCCTACAGAGCACTAGGCCTGTGATTTTTCTCCATTCAGAAAGATGTCTAAGTATGGAAAAGTCCAAGAAACAATAGCCCTACCTTGGAGAGTCAAATTTTCCATACATACATATTTAAACGTATTAAAAGTTCTGAGAAATCATGCAACCAAATCTGTTGCTCACTGTTTAATTTCTCTCTAAAGCTCCACCCTCATCTGCCTCTGACATATCCCAAGGCACCTAAGCCTTCGCATGCTTTGTGTGTCACAAACTGAACTATGGATTACAGCCCCAAATCTGATGTTCCTTGAATGACTTCTAAAGTATGCAAGTTATTCATCTAGTAGTGCAAGTCAGAAAGCTTGATCCCACTCTCTCATCTTATGTATACAATCTAACATCAAATCCTATTAATGCAGCACACAAAAAGTCTCTCACTTCTGTACAGTTTTCTCAATTTCTGCCATTCCCATTATAGTACATACTATATTATCTTTAGCTGAACTACTGCTCTGCTACCCCTAGCTATACTCCCATATCCATTCTTGCCACCTGTATTAATCTGTTTAGGCTGCCATGACAAAATACCACACACTGGGTGGCATAAACAACAGAAATTTATTGTCTCATGGTTCTGGAGGCTAAAAGTCCATGATCAAGGTGCCAGCAAATTTGATTTCTGGTGAGAAATCTTCCCGGCTTGCAAATGGCCACCTTCTCACTGTCCTCATGTGGCCTCTTCTCTGTGCATGGCTGAACGAGAGAGAACTCCGCTATCTGCTCCTCTTCTTATAAACGTTACATTAGGGCCTCACCCTTATGACTCCACTTAACAGTTATTACCTCTTTATAGCCCCTATCTCCACATACAGTCTCATTAGGGTAAGGGCTTCGACATATAAAATTTGGGATGTGGGGGTCACAATGGATTCCATACCACCCCCTCTACTCTAATCTCCACACTGCAACCAAGGTGTTACTTTATAAATGAAAAGCTGATCATGCCATTCTCTCCCAAAAATGTTCTTTAAAAAAAAATCACTGATGTTTTGCTAATTCTGGCCTCTACTTACCTCACCAACCTCCCTGTGTGTTCTTCTGCTGCAAGGACCTTCTTGGTCATGTTTCTGTTTATTTCCTTTGTACATGCTGCTCCATTCCTGTATCGCTGGCTTCCCTCTTCTCCTGAGAACCCTTCTCTCATCCCCAAATACTCGTAGAATAGCCTACCATAACATCCTACACTTTTTATTCATTGCAATTATCTCAGTTAGATATTATATTTTGTGTGATTAGTTGATTAATGTCTTAGCCCATTTGGGTCACTATAAAAAAAAAGACTGGGTGCTTACAAACAAACAAAATTGATTTATCACAGTTCTAGAGGCTGGAAGTCCAAGATCAAGGCACCAAAACGTTTGGATGAGGACCCTATTCCCTGTTCACAGCTGCACCTTCTCGCTGTGTCCTCAGATGGTGGAAGACACTAGGGGACTTCAAGGAGTCTCTTATATAAGAACACTAACACCATTCATAAGAGCCCTCCCCCAATGACCTAATCACCTCTTAAGTGCCCACCTTCTAATACTACCACATTGGGCATTAGGATTTCAACATATGAATTTGGGGGGAGATAAAAACATTCAGACCACAGCAAATAATGTCTATTTTCATTACTAGACCTTAAGCAACATGAGGCAGCAATCAAGTCCATTTTGCCCATCATTATATCTATAGCATCTTGTATTGGGTCCACCATATGGTAGGTAATGAACGAATGAATAAATGAATTCTTATAATTTACTCAAAAAATGATTGCATTGCCCACTCATAAATATTTAACTAGTACTATGCAGAACTAGTGCTACTCAGGAAACATGCCATTAGGCTAAATTCCCTGGAATAAAGACATATCCTGGCAAATACATCCATAGGAAATTTTTCTAAGATCTAGAATCCAGTAGGTCACATATCTATGGATATGGACAAACAGAAGGTACAATTCTGATTAAGAGAGTTTTAGATAGATTATTTAAAAATTTCAAGTGGATTCTGAAAGGACCTCTTTCTCTCTTTCTCTGGCATTATCTGGTGACTCTGTGGGCAGAACTGAAGTCCTGTTTCTCAAGTACAGGGAATCGTATGTGTGTGGTTCAAATTATTGGGTTGTCAGAAAAGTCATGACGCATTTTTTCTATGTTTTTATTTGCAAAAATGCATCATGACTTTTCCAACAACACAAAAATTACATCTTTACTTGGCTCTAACAATAAATTATTTTATCATCTGATTGCTACGAGTGTATAGATGTGATAAATTAAGGTGCATGTTCCTGGCTTGACATGTAGAAAATTCCTTTCATTGCACTAGGGGAATTTTACAAACCAAAGATTTTTTGGAAAAGATGGTTTGTGCATCAAATAGTAGGTTTTACAAGCTTATTTTAAAGGTCCCGCCAAACCCAAGATATTATGATTCTACTTTTTCATGCTTAAGAATTAACACCTAGGGCTGGCCAAGTGGCGTGTTGATTGGGAATTGGTTTGGGATGCCAGCTCTGGGCAGCAGGGCCCCAGTTCAGATCCCACATGAGGGCCAGTGACGCTGCGCCCTCTACAGCTCAGATGGTGAACAACAGCTCAACCTGGAGCTGGGCTGCCAATGAGTCGCTGGCGACAGCTTAGGCTGTAGTGGGGCTGGCCGGCAGCCAGCATGAGCTGCCATGAGCCGCAGTGAGTGACCGTCGAATGGCCAGCGAGCGACTGCCTCACCCAGGAAGAGCACAATGATAATACCAACTTGGGCCAGTGAAGCCACGTCCTCCACAACTAGACTGAAGAACAAAAGGACAGCAACTTGTCTGTTCCCCTTCCCCAAGTCCCCAATGCTGTTCCCCTCCCCCAATTCCCCAATAAAATCTTTAAAGAAAAAATAAAAAAGAATTAACACCTAACAAAGATAGGTGGTATCTTGAGATCCTAGAGAAATATCATCAAGGGTGTCTTTGGACAACAAAAATGCTAGAAGATCCATTCATGTAAATGCCAAGAGAACAAAGGTGCTGTTGTTCATAGAGGTAAATTGAGCTGTCTGATGTCTAACTCCAGAATACTGATGGAAATTTTATTTTTCAAAATTAAGAATTAATTTAGAAGCTAGCAGAAAAAAATAGTTAATGTATTCTAAAAGTTAATGTAAAACTATGAGTCATTCATATCAACTTATGGTATATTACTGTCCCTATTGAATCAGGTGATGGAGGGGTCTGGAACTTAAGATCATAAAACCTCATTAATTTGTTTTTCCAAACTCAGGATAATTTGCATTCAGTTGATTATAACGTTTGCTTTTATATAATCCATCATAAAAGGGTTTGCTAAACAAATGAATATCATATACAAGATTATAGAGATGTTTATCCTTCTCAACTCAAACTGTTCAAGTACTTAAAGTCATTTGCATATAAGCAATTAATATGCTCAATACAAGAGGTGCTTATGTATTCATTAGAGTAATTCCTGTGGGACTCTACTTGGCAAAGCTTTGGGTATGATTAAGCATAAATTATATTATATATATATAAATGGCTGAATACAAGCATCAAACATTTAGAAAAGTTCTGTTTGTTAGCCAGTTAATACCAGAGTGTTTCATTTTATTATTTCTTTCTAACTTCCACATGCATAGATGCATATTTACTAGTTGTATCAGATACAACATGTACCATATACAACATATATTACTGAAAAACCAAGTGGAGTTTTCTCCAAGTATCCCTTGGTTCAGAACTTTTAGAAATTCTTACTGACTTTTCTCTACTTCTTTTGAACTAGTTTTTCAACAAGGGCAATCACCACAGGGGTCTGAGCCAAAGCAGCCTGCAATGAATGGAGCCTTACCCAAGCACCACCTGTTCAACCAACAAGCTCCTGCGGTGAGATGAGGAGTCTAATAGTCCCAGATGGGGCCTCCTCAGCAGGGGGTGACCCTCAAAATAAGATGTCCATGGAAAGGGTCATCTCCTTTGTTCAAAACACTGTCTTAAAAGACCTTCAATGCTTAGTAGAACTTACACTTCAACAACAAATCCTTAGAGTAGTGTAATTATAGGAGAGAGTAATAGGCATGAAAAGACAGGGCTGTGGTTGACAAAAAAATCAGAGCCCGTCTAGAAAGTAAAGTAGAAATTGGGCCTGAACCAAACTAAATACACACAAAAGCAACTATTGAGCTTTTTAGTTCCTGCAAAGATGAGTACTTTGACAAATTATGTGAGATATCAACTCTAGAAAGCCTGACACTGTCTCATATTTAATTGTTCAAAACCATTTATTCTCCTCTTGGGCATTAACTCAGAGAGAATTTTCTGGAAAAAAAAAATAAAACACTTGTGTGTTTACCATGCTCCTTCTTCCCTTCCTTCCTCCCTTTTTTCCTCCCCCCTTCCTTCTTGATTTCCTCCCTCAAGGATATATTATGTCCCCCTGAAATAGAAATTGTGCTGAGGTCTGTAACATATATAATGATGAATCAAAGCCTCACAAAGATGAGTTTTTATATCAGAAAACTGAATAGACTCAATGAAAACTGTTTGTCATAAAGAGAATTTGTGGAAATGACTTGCAAGTTATAAATGCAAGTTATTACTCTCATCTAGGGGGCATTCAATAAATGCCTGCTAATAAAGAATTCCTAAGTGTTCGCTAAACTTTTAATGTCTTTCCTGTCACTTATCACTGACAGATGCCATCGGGCATTTGTCTAAAATTTAATTTAATAAAGTCAGTGCTGATCAAGAAATCAATTAAAATGAAAGCTGCCTGCAGGCCGACTTCATCCCTAGGTGATGAGCACAGCACATTCTCCTCAGACTGAGTGGATCTCTGTGTTGATGAAACAATTCTCAGAAGTTGTGAGAAACTCAAGGTTCCACCCATGCCTGCCACAGGACACTAATTCGCTCTCCCAAGCAGAGCCCTTACCAACTCTAATACATGCTGCCCATCAGCTTTCCTTCGCCAAAACATATTGGATTGGAAATGACAATACTGGCATTTTAAGGGACACAATAATGTTTGGGGTGTTTTTTTGGTTTGTTTGTTTGTTTTTACCACAAAATTATAATCAATGACTGCATCCAAATGACACCTATGGGGAAGTGAACTACCTGTGTTCTTGGTAAGAATGTTTGCTGCTAATAAACAAACAAAGAAAGGGTCTTAGGCAAACACCAGTGTTCCGATGTGAGTGTAAATCATCACTGCCAGATTATAAGCCCCTCATCTAATATTTGCATAACACCTGACATTTATAAAACAGTTATATATAATTCTCATATTTGATATCAAAGCAAACCTATAAAGTTGTAGTTTACTATTATCATCAATTTATACACAAGGAAATAGAAACTGAAATAGGATACACCGTATGACTTTCTCAAGCTCATGGAACTAAGCAAAGGCCAAGCTGGGCTCAAACTCAGTCCTTCCAAATCCAGATACTCTGCTTTCTTCATCCATCTAAGCTGTCTCTTCACAACAATCCCATAGGAATTTAGAAACTAATTTCAGGCCCTGTCCAAGTTCAGTGCTCTTGAGAATGAAGAATTTATTACTCCCAGAGTTCTAGGTTGAGAATTTTATGGGGGTCCACTTCACATGATAATGTCAGTGGTCAAGCCTTCTTTCGGGGTTAAATTCCTCTGCATGAAAATCTACGAAGATCAATTTTATTTAGAACTCATAACACTCCGGACCTCTATTTTTTTAAAAAAGTATTCTGCTTCTCAAGGCCTGGTTCAAATGCTGAACTTGTAACAAGGCAATACCTCAGACCTGATCCCAGTCATACTAAATTAGAATCCGCCATTTCACCAGATGATCCATAAGCACATTGAAACTTAGCTCTGGCCTAAATCTTACAGGAATTTATATTCTGGTGAACTCGGGGTCCTGCCCCATCAGAAGTTTGGGACTGTGGGCCAAATATCATTTTATACTCATTTTATAATTCTCATTTTATACTCACATTTCAGCATGTTTCCCTCTCAAAGGCATGAGCAGAGCAGGGTGGTCAGCGAGAGCCAATGAAAGCAGAGCTGACACTGGGTAGCTCGACGTTTTCTGCAAGAGAATACAGAGGAGAGAGCATTAGAAAACTGGCAGAGTGTTTTAACATGTTAGCAGTTTCTTTGTTCAAAAGCAATAGTTTATTAATGAATTCCCTCATTATCAAAGAAGAAGTACTACACATTGGTCTCTGTCCTCTACAGTCCTGAAGATTAGCATGAGCTACTCTGGAAGCACCAACAAAACATATTTACAAGTCATCTGGAAGCTCTGATATATGCTGAAAACTCTGATCCTGGAACTTACTTTAAATCTAATTATGATATACATTTTAGATGATGCACATTATTCTGAAATGTTAATTTGCCTACAGAAAACAAATAAATTAGCAGCCTGCATCAGGTTTCAAAGGTTTCTATCAATAATATATAACTAGAAGTTGACAGTAATTTTGGTGATTTGTTCTCAGAATCATAGATGCGTGGAGTTGGGAGTGAAGCGGACATCTCAAGTTGCGATGAAGCCGTGAATAACCAGGTAGCATCAAGTCCAGAAGCATCATGCCTTTAGGTATTAAAAAATCTGGCATCGACATTCAGTTGAGTGCCAACCAACTGGAGAGTCTGAAATGAAGGGTGTTGCAGTTAACTTCCCATGGTGGTGACAACTAGACACCTATTGATGCACCACCTGGCATCTTAACCCACTCCTTAGCAACCACTGAAATCCATTCTAACTGTAAAGGCTCATCATGTAAACAATGTGGCCCAAATCAAACAAAATTTGCCTAAATTGTAAAATAAAAGGACTTTTCAAAAAAAAAGCAAATATGATAGGAAAAAAAGTCCTAGGGAGACGCCCTGAATGATAACAGACAATTAATAAATGCTTGTTTAAAGGTTTTGAATGAAGGAGTCAATGAATCAATAGAGACAGACATCACGGCTAACTCCCATGCCACTTTTCTATCTACAGTCCTCTTTCCTGCTCAAATTTTGAGGGTATTTTTGCTTTGCTGTGATTCACTTTCACATCAGTGATGAGATTCACCAAAGTCAATAACATGGAAAAATTGTTATCTTCCAAGCATTCACGCTGGAATGAGTAACATACACAAAATGTATGATTTTTTTTTAATTGCAGCAGCCACTTTTAGTGCACTGAAGTGGAATCTGTAATGCAGATAATTCAGAAGTAAATTTATAATTGTCACAAAACATCCTACAGTGCAGCAAAGCATGTTCCCGGAAGGAAAGAAGCAAAGCTTTATAATTGAAGGAAGGATTGCAAGCCAGGGCACATAAATGGGTCCTCATGCTGTCGGGAGAGGAATGCTGATGGAACTATATAGTCTTTCGGGGCCACATCAGCACACAATTATCCAGGTCACCAGCCACGATATCACCTTAGAAAACACGAGATCCATATCTATGTACATACATACATTTCTCAACACCGTCAACCCTTCAAGAGGCATCACAAAAGTTAGGATTAGAAAACTGTTAATATTAAGAATCATTTACTGAGAACGTGCTAAGTATAAGGCACTCAGGAATATCAGGGGTAGAAGAAATCTGCATTAGCTATAAAAGCAACCATATTTATGAGTATTTCTTTATGTTCCATTTAAATCGCTTTTGAAATTACATTTGTTGGAGAAAATTATCTCCTCACTACCACTTATGCATTTTTTACGTGAATCCAACTGTATCAGTCACAGGATATTCCTTATTAAATAGAAACTAATTAGTTCCTTTTCTAAAATGGATGCAATAATTCAAAAGAATAGTAGTCATCATCTCTTGGGGGGAAAATGAATTAGCAAAAGTAAAGTCTCTCAGTAAGAATTTTCCACATGTGCTATTAGGGATGTGGTGCAGTGACCTTTGGTAAGAAGTTAGAGTTGAAATGGGAGGCGAAGCTGACCTGAATTTACCAGAAAGAAGAAATCAGAGCACTAGGTGTTTCCATATTCCAAAGCAGAAAAATTATGAAGGCAATAAATTGTGATAAAATGTGTAGCTCTGGTGCAAGCACATCAAAGCATAAAGAATTACCAAATTAGAGCAAGTTTATGATTCATCCAGGAGAGTATTTAGTCTCTAAAAGTGGGAGCCTGTAAATGCATACTGTTGAGATGAAAAAGAAAGGAAACTTCTGTCCCTAAGATTGTGCATTGTAAATCTATCTCAAGTAGGGGAAATGGTCTTATGGTAAGTTCCTACCCAGTGCTGGGTCTTGGATCACAACAAACATTTTTATTAAAAAAATAAAAACCACACACACACACACACACACACACACACACACACACACACAAACCAACAACACTGTCTGTAAATCTGTTAGTAAACCCAAGGTATAGAAAATATACAAAGCAGTAACCATGACATTTTTGTTTTTTTTTTGGTAAATGTCATGTTATAGGTGGAAAGGCATGGAAAAGGAGAGAATGAGAGAGGATGGGCAAGGAAACACAGAAAGGAGTGGGGAAGGGGGAGGACTCCTTCATGAGTTCTCCAGTGCTCCCTGAGTTCTAAATTAAATTCAAAATAAAAGTTTCCAAAATAAATTTCATCCAAAAAGGTTATTAACAGGAAGGAAATAGTTTCTATTCCATAGTCAGCCCATTATTTTTATAAGTTTAATTCCATAGCTAAGAAGTGTGACCACAGAGGACATAAACTTGAAATGAAAATAAGGCATTTATTAGATGGATAAATGTGGAGCAGCACGTTCCAGCAAAAGATGACATTGCTGAAAGGAGTAACTCTGAAGTGATAAGGAAAAATGAACAGGGGAGGAGGAGAATAGAATTAGAAGAAATGGAGCAAGAAGAACATTATTTCGTGTAAATGAAAATTAAACATAAAAGGATGGCGGGAGCTCTGATCTTGTCAGGCTGAGATATCTTGGTGGCAGCCAGTAATAGGAGAATTAGCAGCAATTTGCAAACCACAGGTCTGCAAGCATGCACGTTTCTCCTCTCTTATGATTGTTAATCAAGTTTTTTGGGGTTTTTTTTTCCCCCTATGAAAAAAAAACAAATTCTAAAATATTGGTTTCATGAATCCCTGCCAAAATCAGGAGCAGCGTGGTCCCAGCCAATGACAGACAGCCCCCAGCAAACGGCAGGCAAAATTAGGCAAGAGCTGCACTGTCTTTGATGGCGCCTCCATTTGATAACACCATTCCTGGAGTCTGTCTTTCAGACAGAACGCTGACTGCCCCGTTTTCCAGGCTGTCCCTCTGATTTAACTACTGGTCCATGGCCTCTTCCTGCCCAGGGCATAGCCCCTGGATCTGTACTCGCCGCACTGCAGCCCTCTCACCGTGGCTGCCAGGGATCCCACCCCTGCCCAGTCCCCCTGCTCTAGGTCCACCTCAACAATGGTCTGTATCTTTCTCCTCTCCTCTAATAACAGCTAACACATAGTGCTTGCTATGTGCCAGGCATGTATATGCATATTGATCCATTTAAAATACTGTATCCTGAAAACCACTCTATGAAGTTGATACTATAATGCTATGACCCTCACTTTGCCGAAGGAGAACCTGAGCATAAAGACAACAGTGACTTGGCCAAGTCCCTGAGGGGGACCAAAGTTTTGCCGCCCCAAAATGTGCCTTTTTGGGATCTCAACTTTAAACTGGTCATTAATAAACAAAAGACCCAGAGAGAAGCTTTGACCCTCCTCCTTCCTGCGTAAAGGAGTTCAGATGGAAAGAAAAGCTTGCTTCAGGAAGGAAACCTTAGTGCATATGAATTAGCACATATATGATGGGACAGGCAGAAATCTAGCAAGTTGTTTCTGGGTGGCCTTGCGAAAATTTGTTTACCATATGTTTGCTCTTTCTCCTACCTGCAGACTACCTACTTTCCCGCTGGAATCCCAGACCCCAGCATGGCATATAAGCCTCAACTGTTCAGTGTGTCCCAGGTCACATTCTTACGGACACCTGAAAGTACATATGGTAAACTTTGGACATTTTCTCCTGTTGATCTCTTTTTAAATTCGATTAGACCAACTAGAAGAACTTAGAAGGTGGAAGGAAAGCTAATGTTTTATGTCCCCACATCATATACCTAGGAAATGATCTGAACTCAGGAAAGTCAGGCCCCACAGTCCTCTCTCTTAACAATGACATTATATAACACCTGCTTCTTTTCAAGTTTTCATTCATTCAACAAGCATTTATTTTAGCATTACAATATGTTAGTTTCTATGGTAGGCACTGGGGGGTACATCAATAAATAAAAGAGATATAACACTTTTTCTCAGGAGCTAACAGTTAAGTTGGAGTGATAGACAATGAACAGGTGACCTAGTATATTATCACTACCGTGAAAGTGTTCTCAGGTAAAAAAAAAAAAAAAAAAAGGTGTGGTTACAGAGGCTAATAGAAATAATGGAAAAGAGGGTCATATTTGGCCAAGACCTGAGGAATGAGAAGGAGTTAGCCACACAATGGGCAGCACAGGTGAGCGTTCCCGGAAGAAGGAAGAACATGGGCAAAGCCCTGAGGCAGGAAAAAAGCTTCCCATTTCTAGGAACTCAAAGGAAGATTGTATGACTACACCAAGGATGATGAGGAGAGAAACGGGATTCACTGAGAAAGGAGTAAATCAGATTGTGCAAAACATTATAGGCGATGTAGGGAGTTTTCATTTTGTGTAAAGTACAATGGAAAGGCATTGACAAGGTTTTAAGCGGCAGGAGGACATGATCATATTTATATTTTTTTAAAACTTCTCTGCTTTGGGCCAGCTGGGTGGCACATTGGTTTAAGAGTTGGCGTGGGACGCCAGCTCTGAGCAGCAGGGCCCGGGTTCAGATCCCACATGAGGGCCAGTGACACTGCTGTCTACAGCCAGGATGATGAACAACAGCTCGACCTGGAGCTGTGCTGCCGTGAGTTGCCGGGGACGGCATAGGCTGCAGTGGGGCTGGCCGGCAGCGGGCGTGAGCTTTAGCAAGCTGCCAAGAGCCGCAGTGAGCTGCTGTCCAATGGCCGGCAAGCGACTGCCTCACCTGGAAAGAGCACAATGATAATACCAACATGGGCCAGTGAAGCGACGTCCTCCACAACTAGACTGTAAAATCTTTACAAAAAACAAACAAACAAACAAAAAAAACCTCTCTGCTTTGTGAAAAAATGGATTGGAGGAACAAGGGTAAATGTGGGAAGACAAGAAGGCTGTTGTCATAGAACCATCTAGAAGTGGAGGTGGTTACATGGTCATGCTGGAGATGATCAATGGTCACATTCAGGATGTATTTCAGAAGCTGAGCTGACAAGATTTAGTACTGGGGTAACTGCAGGGAATGAATGAAAGGCAGGACTTAAGGATAACTCCCCGTGGTGGATGGAGTACCATTCTCTAAAATGGGAAAGACTGGCAGAGAAAGAGTTAAAGCCAAGGGTTCCGTTTAAAATGTGTTATATACGTATACTTGGTGTTGAGTCTCCACCATGTATTGTATAATCAATATATGACTTGGCTAGCCCTGGAGTGGGAGACAATAATAGAACCCTCAGAAATATTTGGAAATCTGGGTGGAAAGGAGACATATTCTCTCCCTGGGTGGGAGCTCCGAAAAGGAAATAAGTCTTAGAATTCCCAGCACTATGCAGGTGTAGCTGCAACAGAATTAAGTTTGTTTCTATAGCAGAGAGCCTGAGACTGCCAAAGGAAAGGAAGCCAGCCAAGAATGGCATGGGAGAGAAGCCCAGTGTCCCTGGCCCCTAGGATGATACAGAACAGTTGAAAGCGGCGAGGCGGGGGAGGCGGGACCTGACATGTTTTACGTTTGTGACAGGGGACCCCTCTGCAACAGAGAGCTTTGCAGCCAGCCACCAGATGGTAACATTGACACCTCCAATGATGGCGGTAGGGGACAATCACCAAACGCCAAAGACCAGAGTGGATAAGTGACATCCCAGCTTGTGGATCTTATGTGGGAGAAAGAACAGCCCGGACCAGATGCCCCTTTCTGATGCCAGAACACTGATGCCACTCTGAGGAGAACAGGGGAGGAAAATTCTAATCCACTCAGTTTACAATAAAACGATAAAGAAAGTGTGACGGTGACTGAGTTTATCCAGAAACTATTACAATGACACATTTTGCCTTTATGACTGATGAGTTCTGAAAAGTAGCTCTATTTCTTTAAACAACTAGGTAAACTTCCTGGGAAATTTGCACTGACATCAGTAAATGAATCATTGCCCTTTATCCCTCAGTTGCCTCCACAATCTCTTAGGAGGCTGTGGGAGGTGTTCCGCATTGGCTCGTGAATGACTCTACTGCTGCTATTGAGTTTATTCAAAGACTACCCCTGGTTGCATTAATAGGATCAGATCCCCTGTCATGGGGCCTCAAATAGGGCTGCTTGGACTTCAATACCCTACACTGATGTGAGTCCAATAGCCTTTCACTTTGTACTCATCAAGCCTCCTATCTGCTAAACACACTCACGTCCATCACAGAACTCAGACACGTGTTTCATAGGAGTTATGCTGAGAGACAAACGTGAATAATAGACCATGTGCTCCTCCTGCCCGCAAACAACACATCTTCATTACTAGGTCAAACTCAAATATCCTTGAGAATAAATGTTCTCCCAAAGAACACCCTGGGCTCCCCTGGAAAGAAGCTTCTGGCAAGACCACCAATGTATGATGTACATTCATTTGCCTAAATCTCACTTTGACACCAGCCAGGACCCCATCTACAAAAATGAGTGACATATCTTGGAGGCTGTAGGCTAGGTAGGAAGCAGATCAGCACCTGGTTAGGCCATTTGGAAAAAGAGTTTTGATGTAGCTGGGTTTTTGTGGTGACTCTCACATCACAGTTTTTATGCAAGTCACTAAAGCCACTATGAAGATCACCTTTGCCAGTAATGACATGCTTGTGTAACTTTGTCTATCTATGGACTCTTGAATAACCAGATGGGATCTATACCTATTTTCTCCTCTTGCTCCCCTGTCTTAATCTGTTTAGGTTGCCATAATAAACTACCATAGATGGTTATAAAGAACAGAAGTTTATTTCTCACAGTTCTAGAGACTGGAAGTCCAAGATCCAGGTGTCAGTATAGTCAGCTCTGGTGAGGACTTTTTCTGGCTTGCAGATAGCCAACTTCTATTATATCCTTACATGAGGAAATAGAGAAAGCAAGCTCTCTCATGACTTTTACAGGGGTGCTTATCCCATTCATGAGGGCTCTATCTTCATGACTCCATCTAATCCTAATTACCTCCCAAAGGCCCCACGTCCCAATACCATCATATGACAAGGGGATGGACTTCAACATATGCATTTGAGGGGACATAATCATTTAGTCCATAACATCCGCCTTTCTTCTTCTCCTTTTTTTTTTTTTTGTGCCTTTAACTCTTTACTGTAGAATTTAGGTGATAGCTTAAGAAAATCACTCCCTGATTCAATTATTTGTTCAAAGAATATTTGCAGAGGGCCTATTATGTGCCAAGCCCTGGTTTTCAGTTGCTGGTGAAACATCAGAAAAGAAAACAAATAAGGTCATTGAGCTGATAGTCTAAAGGCTGGAGGGGAGATGGAGGTGGAGAGAGAGTGTGTGGGAAATAGACAATACAAAAATAAATACTCAGGTCGGCTGAGTGGCATGATAGTTAAGAGCTGGCTTGGGACGCCAGAGGGCCCTGGTTTGGATCCCACATATGAGGGTCAGTGACACTGCCCTCTACAGCTAAGATGCTGAACAACAGCTCGACCTGGACCTGGGCTGCCATGAGTCGCTGGCGATGGCATAGGCTGCAGCCCCTGCTGCACTGGGTTGCCATGGGCTACCGTGTGTAGCCAGCAGCCAGCGTGAGCGGCCCTTAAACTGCCATGAGCAGCCATCCAGAAGTCAGTGACTGATCTGCCTCGCCCGGGAAGAGCGCAATGATGGTGCCGACTTGGGCCAGTGAAGCAACATCCTCCACAACTAGACTGAAAAACAAAATGACAGCAACTTGTCTGTTCCCCTTCCACCGATTCCCCAATAAAATCTTTAAAAATAAATAAATAAATAAATAAATAAATAAATAAATAAATAAATAAATACTCATATGCTATGGTTAAAATAATACAGGTTTATCTGCCAGAGGAAAAATGATGAGGTACCATAGATCCTTCTGTAGTCTTAGCAGAATCTAACTTCAAAATTGGAATTGTCATTATGCCAGAGTTAGTCAATTATTTGCATCATTCCACCCTTGGCAACCTTTGGTGATTTGATCCATGGGAGATTACAGTATCACTAACAGTTATTTATTTTTAACTCCACTTAAACTTGCTACTGCCATGAAACCACTTTAACAGTGCGGTAAATGGAACAGTACAGTGGGTTACATAGGGCGCAAGCTGCAAAGTCAGGCAGATGAGGGTTCCGATCCCTGACCACATCATGCTAGCTGTGTGCCCTTGAGCAAGTCCCTTGATCGCATGAAACCTCATCTTAAATCTGCAGTGTGGCAATAATAACATTTAACTCAAAGTTTTGTCATGCATATAAAAGTAATAATAAAATTAAATAATATATCTTTACTTGAATAAGGAGTCATTTAAGTGTAAATCTGAAATCGTTTTACAGTGTTCCCAAATAATACCTATCAAATGTCCCCTTTCAACCTCCATCCCACCTAGGTACAAGTTCCTTAAAGATCCCTCAGGTCTTCAGTTTTGGTTAAGATGCTCTCATATCTTACTATTTCTCCCTATTCCACAAAAGCAGGGTACACTACTGACTGGAAATGTTTGGAGGTGGAGAGAAAAAGCTTTGGTCTCCAGAGACAGCACCCTACATCTAAACTTCAGGGACAGAGAGAGGAGGCGAGGAGACATCTGTTCCCTTGAGTGATCACCATGCCTGGCCACAAATCGACCCTTCTCTTTCTTTTAGTTGTTGCTATTTTTCTGTTGGACATTGACTGCTTGTCAATTCTACCTTTGAAAGAGATATCAAGTGTTGGCTCTTTGTAGGTCTTTAGGAGGGCACTTTGGGCCTTCCCCCCACATGGTCCCTTGGCTGGGAGACCAGGCTGAAGGCAAATCTAATCCTTCCCACCTCAATACCAGCCACCCCTGGGGCCTCCTGACCCAAAAGGGTACTTGCAACACTGCCTAGGTTATAGTTACAATTAGCAGTGTTTTTCCCAGACAGGAAATTCACATATCCTTACTAAATGTAGGGAATAGGACTGAAACTCCATCGCTCCACTCACAGTTCTGTATCTCTCTCCTGCCTCTTTACCCAAGCCTAGAGCTATCAGGTAGTGCAACAGCTCAATGGTTCAGCAGCTTTCAGGCAGGAGGCCATCAGTTGTAGATCTCAGAGAGGAAATAACTCAGGCATTCACCCACAGCACACACCCAGCATACCAACTTCAAAGCCTCCTTTGGCATCCCAGTAAGGTTAATGCCCAAATCCTTACCACAAGCATCTTCCAATCACTGCACAATTGGACCCAGACAACCACTCCAGCTGCATCCCATGCCACTCCCATCCCACTGCTATCTGTATCCCCGCCCCACTATCTTCTTTAAGATCTTCAAACATGCCTGGCTACTCCTCACCTCCTAGTAAAGATAGACAAAGAGCACTCATGACAGAGTTCTGAGGAACACCAATATGTATTTTGTGGGGGTTAAAGAAGGAGAAGCTGGCAAAAGAAACAGAGGAGAACTACCCAGTGAGGTAAGAAGAAACCAGGAAATGTGATATGGCAGAAGCCAAGAAAGGAGAGTGTGTTTCTAATAAAGTGAGTGGTCCACTGTATTCAATGAAGCCCAAGAACTGGGCTTTGAATTTGACCAGGAGACTGGTGACCTTGAAATACATGTTTTAGTAGAGTAGTGAGGACAGAAGCTAGATGAAAGTACCATAAAGGTGAATGGGAGATGACCTTTAAGATAACTATACGTAATAGTAGGAAAAGTATTTATTAGTACTTAGATTATTTCAACTTAAAATGGACTTACTCTTCTCCAGGTACTCTGCTAAGTAGTTTGCAAGCATTTTTTCATTTAATGCTCACAGTAACACTATTAGACAAGGAAATGAAATGTACTAAGTAAATTGCCAAAGACACAGCTCATAAGCTGTGATTGACCGAATAATGGCCCCCAAAGATACCCAATTTGTAACCCCTGGGACCTATCATGTTACCCTATACAGCAAAAGGGACTTTGCAGATATAAGAGTCTTGAGATCGGGGTGTTAATCTGGGTTATCTGATAAACCCTAAGTGTGATAAGAATTATCCCAAGAGAAAGGCTGAGAGAGATCCAACACAGAAGAGAGAAGACAATGTCACAACCTCAGCAGAGAGAGAGATTTCAAGATGCTACACTGCTGGCTTTGAAGAAGAGGCTCACGCATGAGCCAAAGAATACAAAGAATGCAGCTCCAAAGCCAGAAAAAGGATGGAAACAGATTCTCCTAGGGCCTGTCTCTGGAAGGCACAGCCCTGAAATAAAGAAATTTAATTGCATTCCAGGAAACTGGTTTCATGTTTCTGACCTCCAGGACTGTAGGACAATCAGGGCATGGTGTTTTAAGCCACCAAGTTTGCAATTATTTGTTACAAAAGCCACAGGAAACTAGTACCGATGGGGTCATGAATCTTTCTCTAATACAATTCTACAATAAATTGAACTATCACGCATATAGAAACCAGACAGAAGGCAGGAAGGGAAAGAAAGGAAGAGAAACTAGAAGTAACAGAAGTGGGGGGTGAGGGGAAGGGGAAAAGTGGGGAGAGAGGAGAGGAGAGGACCCCAAGTATTCTTAAAGTGACATCCAAGCTGTCTGTAGCAACTTCACCTCAGTGACGATTTTCCTAGCCTGAATCCGAGCTGGTATGTGGCCCCCTGCTGAGAGTTAGCTCCAGGGGATAAAATTCCAGTGCAGAGTAATCTATAAATCCTGTAGCATCCCAGCTACAAAGAAAACAGATTGGTACACTCCTAGTATGGAAGTCCATTGGCTTAGTAATTGTTGGAGACAGTCAACAGTTAAGGATGCCATATTAAATGGTGGGAGATGAAGTTCAGAAAAGAACAATTTGATTCATTTTTGCACCACCAACTAAAGTATAGCCTTAATTTTCTTTTTAAGATATATTGTGTAAGGTTTTCTTATCTCTTTTTATTTTGATGTTATTATCTTGTTGTTACTTATTACTGGCTGTCACTTGCTATAATAAAATTATGGTGAGACAGCTTCATTTAACATACTGTAAAAATCTATTTTTAGGGCCGGCCAAGTGGCGCGATGGTTAAGAACTGGCTTGAGACACAAGAAGGCCCCGGTTCGGATCCCACATATGAGGGCCAGTGACACTGCCCTCCACAGCTAAGATGCTGAACAACAGTTCGACCTGGAGCTGGGCTGCCATGAGTCACCGGTGGCGGTGGCGTAGGCTGCAGCCCCTGTGGCAGTGGGTTGCCATGGGCTGCCATGTGTAGCCAGCAGCCAGCATGAGCGGCCAGCAGCNAGCCGGCGACTGATCTGCCTCACCCGGGAAGAGCGCAATGATGGTGCCAACTTGGGCCAGTGAAGCAACGTCCTCCACAACTAGATTGAAGAACAACAACAAAAAAAAACGACAACAACTTGTCTGTTCCCATCCCCCAAATTCCCCAATAAAAATCTTAAAAAAAAAAAGATAGACCTGTATCCAATATTTAACAAAAGGAGAGGAAGTTTGGCAGAAAAACAAATGAATGGTGTGTCTACCACCACCATTCAAACAAGCTGAAGCTCAAGGCACTTCCGTCCCTTGGGTTCAAGGGCATAGCAGAGTGAAGTCATGAAAACTGAATCCTTAACTCTGATTCACTGTGCCCTCCCGGGATTCTTTTCCTAAGTGAGGTTAGTGTTACATCACTGTTTCCTAAGGAAATTAAATATTGCCTTTGAAGTCTCTAAGATTTAGAAGAAATTAGGAGAGAAACATTTGGAGTTCTTGTATAGATTCTGAATACCCATAGTTCAGTGATTTTCCTAATTTGCTAATAAATAGTCCTCATAGAGCTGAAAACAACATTACAAGGGAGAATTAAGAATTAGTTAGGATAGAGGGGACAGTGCATGGGTGGGAGGAAAACTTTGATTCAGTCTCTCACTTCTAAAAATAGGAAGGGGAATACTAATAGCAACCTAATAACATATACGAAGTGTCTGTTTGGGGATGAAAAGGCCAGGTAAAGAGGTCTTTATATTTAAAGCCGCACAGACAGCACGATCCTCCCCTTCTGAAGACTGTTTCCCCGCTGCACTCATGAAAGAGCAGCCGACTGCTCTGTTTCTGTCCCACGAAAGCACGAGTAACAGCAACATCTAGTGGCATATGGTGATAGAGAACAGTGAAACGAAAGAAATGCTCAGGGAGAGCTGAGAGCAAAGCCTTGGAGGGACTTGCTACATTTGAAGTTTCCTGATTTATGTGGCAACAAAATTGTACTGTAAAAGAATCAGTGAGTCCTGTCTCCCAGCAAATGATATTGTTCTAGGGGCATGGAAATGTCACATAGTATTCACTGCTTGAGAATGAGGGAGCCTGTAGTAAAATCATACCACTTTAATCTTGCAATTGGAAATGCAGCAATATAGTTAGGATTACAAAATTAAAACGCATTACCTTATGGCTACAAGAGGTGACGCTTCTCAGATAGGAGAAAGGCAGATGAATACCAGCTTCTGAATGCCAACCTTAAAGTCTATCCAAAGATATTAAATGCCACTATTTTTTCTTTTATTTCAGACTCTTTTCTCCTGTCGACAGAAGAGGCCACCTCAGGCCACTCTCTACCAGCTGAAACCCTGGCCCTCGGCCCTTTGTGTTAGACCTACCAGCTATACCACTCTGTCCCTCTCTCTCTCAAGTGCCAGCCACAGCATCCTTTTGTCTGGTTGCCAGGTCAACAATCTCTCTTGGCATCTGCCATTTCCACCCCTTCCCTCCTCCTTCCCCTCCACCAAGAAATCTAATTCCAAGTTGGCTGGCAGGAGGTCAGAAATCTTTGAAAGCTGCCACTTCCACTGCCCACACTCAGGTCTTGCCTCAGCACATGCTGCCAAATACCAGCTTACTGTTCTCCCTCCTCCATAGCATTCTGCATCTCTGTAATGCCCAGGTCGTCACCTGAATCTTGCCCTCACATCTGTTCCCTTCCCCTTCCGATTCAGCAGGGCTGTCTTTTATTAGTCACATCCTGCCACATCTGTCCCAGAGGCTCAGCACATCTTGGCATCTGTCCTGGGATCAGCAGCCTCTTCAGAGTTATTGACTCTGGGACTTGCCTCGTCAGAGGCGTCTGGGGGCCTGGAGCTGGCCCAGAGCACCTGGGGAAAGGACAGCTGACAGGCTCCTGAATCCCACACAATCACATCTTTGAAAAGTGGGTCATGTTAAAGCAAAAGACTGTGGGCTCATGTGATAGGAAGACAAAGGACAAAGTCACACCCAACCCATAGGTGTAGTTTTATTTCTTTATACATATTTAAATGACATAGTCAGGGCTACTTTAAAACAGTCTTTTGGAGAAAACTTAAATATTTTTGCTTGGGTTTTGCCCACTAAGAAAAAAATTTGAAAAACGCATGCACTAGGGGTTGGCTACCTTTTTTTTGTATTTGTTTTAAAAAGGGGACAACACCAATGTTTAACTTTGAAGCTACAAACGTACAGAAATGTATCCTTATAAAACACGATTTTCATCTCACTTGTTTCTAACCACTGTGCCGTCACTATCAATTCTTTACCAAAACAGCAAAGTCAGATCTCCCTAGAAAAGGAGTAATAATGTAAAAGCATTAAAAAAACTAAAAAAAAAGATTAAAAGGTAATTATTAACTATGGTAAAAATATCCATTGAACAGAAGCTTAAAAATTGACTCCAATACCTGTGAAACTAGAAAGATATTTACTTATAGCAACCCAGAAAAGATGGATAAATCGCTAACTAGTAACAAAGAATGAACTTACCAAAAAGTCTTTGAAGTGTGCTTTAGATATTTAGAGCAATACTTCTGTGTTGCACTGTTATACATGTAACATGTTGTTAAGACTCTTGACAAAATTATTTAAACTGGGTGCTATATGGGAATCATTTAATTCCACCCCATTCTTTAATACATGAAACAGAAATCCAAAGATTAAGTTTGTTTTTTCCCAATAGCAAAGCAGGAAGCAGAACCTAACTTTGTGATTCCCAATCTGGTATTAGGTGTACGAGTATATACAGGTAGCATTTTTAAATAGTAAAAGAATGTGATTGTGTTAAATAGATCATGTTATGGACTGAATCGTGCCCCCCAAAATTCATATGTTGAACCCCAAGTCCCAGCATAATGGTATTTGGAAGTGGAGCCCTTGAAAGTAATTAGGTTTGGATGAGATGAGGAGGGTGGGGTCTTATGATAGGATTAGTGTCCTTAAAAAAAAAAAGAGCACTCTCTCTCTCTATCCACCACATGAGCCCAGTGAGAAGGCAGCCATGGGACTACTGCAAGCCAGGAAGAGGACCCTCACCAACAACCAAACCTACCAGCACCTTGATCTTGGACTTCCCAGCTGCCAGAATGGTGAGAAACGTCTATTGGTTAAACTGCTCAGTCAGGTATTTTGTTATGGCAGCCCGAGCTAAGACAGATGAGTTCTGCCTTACAAACTTTTCCAGTTCTAAAATAAATATAGCCATAATCATGAAACACTGACCATATACCACTAACTCAACTAAATCATCTGATCTACCGAAATCAGGCATATGATTGGGAGAAAAAGAAAAATCAGCCCTTTCAAAGCAAGCACTTAAAAAGTGGAGATGGGGCCGGCCAAGTGGTGCATTGGTTAAGAGTTGGCTTGGGACGTCGGAGGGCCCCGGTTCGGATCCCACATATGAGGGCCAGTGACACTGCCCTCCACAGCTAAGATGGTGAACAACTGCTCAATCTGGAGCTGGGCTGCCCTGAGTCACTGGCGTCCACTAGGCTGCAGCCCCTGCTGCTGTGGGTTGCCATGGGCTACTGTATGTAGCCAGCAGCCAGCGTGAGCGGCCGGCAGCCACTGTGAGTGGCCATCCAGAAGCTGGCGACTGATCTGCCTCACCTGGGAAGAGCGCAATGACGGTGCCAACTTGGGCCAGTGAAGCAACGTCCTCCACAGGTAGACTAAAGAACAAAAGGACAGCAACTTGTCTGTTCCCCTTCCCCCAACTCCTCAGCACTGTTCCCATCCCCCAATTCCCCAATAAAAATCTTTAAAAAAAAAAAAAAGTGGAGATGGCATCAGGCAACATTCTTTCCTGGAGTGTGTAAAAGGAAAAACAAAAGAACAGAAACAGACTGAGATGAAGAAGGGAGGTCTGGAAAGGGTGACAATGATTACAAGCTTCAGGCTTCACATACTGAGGGACTGGAGATTTTGTTTGAAACTTGCTTTGTCCTCACCATGTTTTATTTGTGTTTCTAAGAAGATATTCAGCTTGAGACGACAGGAAGCCAGTATGTCATTCAGGGACTAATGCAAAACAAGAAAGTTGAACGGAAGGAACAGGCTTCTGCGAGCGAAAAGAACAATAGAAGATTTCTCTGTCTTTACAAGTTGAGTGAGTGCTGGAGTGATATTGGGTACTTGCCTGTGGCTGTAGATCTCAAAGACATCTTTCATTATTCAAAACAATCCCCTGACCCCAAAATAAAGAATTCATTGACACTGGTTGCAAAGGAAACCACCGTAGTCGGAGTTACCTGAGTTGAAAGCCATCATTCCCTGGCTATGTGACCCTAAGCCAGGCACATAACCTCACAGGACCTCACTGGACCACACATTAATCTGGAGATAATACAGGTCCACAGTCTCTTCTGTGATATCCTTGGAACTAGATTTCAGAACTGTTTTATGATGTAGAGCAATGTACTGCATAAACTGGATTTTATATAACACCCATAACATTGAGGGCAGCACATAGGAAGCAAACATATTGATATTCCTTCAGAAAGACCTCACAATAATCCACTGAATAAGAAAAATTAAATTTATTAATAATTTGGGGGCCACAATCCCGCAATTGCGCCAAGTTAGGCATAGGGTCCACGGTGGGGGGCGGTGCTGTGGGCAACTGCCTGGGCATGGGCCCCGCGCCAGTTCCCTGAACGTGGTTCAGCATGTGGCTGAGTGCCCGCCCCCAGCATCCTGGAGCCGCTGGTCCCCGGTGCCCAGACCATGTCATTTCTGACCACCTTGGAAGTGTTATGGCAGCAGGTGAGAGCCCCTCCCACCCCGACACTCCCAACCCCTGCCCCACGCATCCTAGAACGTTATTCTGCTTCCCTGACTGCAGCTCCAATTACAAGGCCTGGAAACCAGATGTTCACCTGTGTGAGCCTGCGGGGGTTCGGGGAGACACTATTTATTTGTGCCCATGAAGCCTTTGTCAGAGACTACCTACCGCTGGAGCTACCAGCTCTGATCCACATTGGAGAAAAGCCCTTTGTGCAGCTAGTGGCTGTGATAAAAAATTCAACACAGAATCCAACTTGAAGAAACATTTTGAACACAAACATAAAAAATCAGCAAAAACAGTATGTATGCAGTTTTGAAGGTTGCAATTAGACTTGCTGAAAATCCGGCAGTGCCAGCATACCAACAAGCCACTATTTAACTGCATCCGTGAAGGTTGTGGAAAACACTGCCTCACCCAGCAGGCTGAAACAATATGGGAAGGTACGTGAGCGCTGTATGTGTCCCCGAGGATGTGCCTTTGCAGCTAAAACATTGACAGAGCTTCTGAGACATGTGAGAGAAGCCCATAAAGAGGAAACAATATGTGAAGTACGCCAGGAAACAGTTAAATGCAAAGATTCTCTGAAGCAGCAAACATAGGAAAACTCATGACCCAGAAAGGGATGTCCGTCGATGTCCAAGAGAAGGCTGTGGCAGAGCCTACACAACTGGGTTCCATCTCCAGGGCCATATTCTCTTTTCATGAGGCAAGCAGCCCTTTTATGTGTGAACATCCTGGCTGCAGCAAAACATTTGCAATGAAACAAAGTCTCACTAGGCATGCCGTTGTATGTGACCCTGAAAAGAAGAAAATGAAGCTCGAACGTAAAACCATCTTGTAGAAAATGGAGTTTGGCCTCTCGTCTCCATGGGTATATCCCTCCTAAAAGGAAATGAGAACAAGACTTACCTTCGCCTAAAACTGGAGCGTGGCTGACCTGTACAGAAATAAGGTGCTCTCGATGTTGCAATATTTACCCTCAGCTAAACATCAAGCTGCAAATTGCTCTTTAAAGGGCTACAGACCAGCCAGCTCAGTTATAGGCAGACCTCAGAGATATTGCAGGCTGGTGCCAAATCACCGCAGCCAAGTGAATATTGCCATAAAGCAAGTCGTAATGTTTTTGCTGGTGGAGGGCCTTGCCTTCAATTTATAAAACATACAACATCTACAAAGCACAATAAAGTGAAGCACCATAAAATGAAGTATGTCTGCATTTTCTCTCACAAAATTTATTAGTAATTTTATGGTGGTTCAAGTCAGGTTTTGTCACCAAATTACAAAAAGAACCTAAAAGAACTTTCCGATTTAGAGCTTCCTGATTTGGGAATTTTAGCAATGGGATGGATGAGTCACCCATCAATAGATTCATGCTAGAGTGATCATGAGAATAAATAACATTGGGAGGACAAATACAAGGCTGTGTAGGATGGTTTATAAGTGAGAATCCCAGGGATTCTAAAGAACCCAAATACAAGCAAGGAAAATCTTTACTGAGCACAAACTCCTTCTCCCCAGATAGCTGACATCCCATTGCCACGTGACCTGAGAGACACGCTGTGAGAGTACACAGACTCCCTATTTCTTTCTTCCACTTAATATTCCCTTCTTTAGATCCAAGATCTCCAAGCCCTATGGGAGCCAGCTTTTCTGCAGCTTTGGGAAAGAGGTGCACATCAGCAGTGTTTTCTTTTTTTTAACACTCCACCTACCTGCTTTTACCGCACTCCTCCCTCTGCAGCCCCCAATGAAAAGAGCTCTGTACATTACTTGACAGTTTTTAAAGCATTTTGCCTACATTGACTTCTTTAATCGTTACACGAGCCAGTGAAGGGCAAGTCTGAACCTACTATTTGCGGTTAGTACCAGGCTCTAGATTCCATACTTTCTGTATGCCCTCCAGGTGGATGACATCATCCAGAGAACTTCTCTGCTTCACACCAGATCCCTGGTCTAGGAAGATTTGTGTGTCTTCTTAGTTCAAAGCCTAATTCAAAGCTTTAGCCCAGCTCTCCAAGCAAGCTACCAGTTTTCTGTTTCTCATCTGAAGAACACCTCCAATCCTGCCCAGTGACTCATTCATAAACATCCCACACACATCCCTGTTCCTATCCCCTAGAGATCCACTTTTCCTGAATTCTATTACTATGGGTTTTACAATAGAAAATTGCTTTACAGTTTCAGCAGCAACGACAGCCATTCAGCTACCACAGTGAGCAAAGATTTGTTCTTTTATGGTTCCTACGCAGCTTAACAGAAGTTGTAGATACAGACAGGTATTAAACCTGTCATTTATATACCCCAAATCACTGCATGGAGATGTAGATTGATTTGAATCTAAATTCCAATTTTTAAAGCCCTAGTGATGCCTTCTGAGACAAGGGTTTGGGAGAGAGAACAATTTCCATGGAAAGGTAACCAACCACCCATAAAAATATCTTATAACTCAGGCATCATATTTCTTAAACATCTTTTTAAAAAGTCTATAGTAAGTCAGGACAAGAGTAATCATTTCAAATAAGCCAGTAACTATTGGGCCGTCCGGAAAATCATGACGATTTTTGCATTGAAAAACATAGAAAAATATGTCATGACTTTCCCGACGACCCAATAGTAACAGGGCTGTCACAGCTGCTGTCACTTTTAAATTCAGAGCTCAACAACTGTGTGTACGTGCACATGTGTATCTGTGTTCCTCTGAATTTGCACATAGGTATGTAAACGTGATTCTAAGATGTACTTAAAAGAACTAAAATTTTGTCTATTTCTATGTTGTTGGAAGGAGTATTTTTCCAACATAGCAGAGTTAGCCAAGAATCTCCTACAAGAAGAATTACTTTATTATAATATTATTGTTGTTATTGTTGGCAATTTATGTTTATTATTTCATAGGCCATCATTCTGATCTGATACCAAACTACCCCCATGGTACATGTGGTGCATGCAGACTTTTTCTTTCCCGTCATATAAGGTGGCACTATATGGCTCTTGGGCCTCACACACCAGGTGGTGAACACTCAGAGAATTTAAGATGCTGTTACCATGGGGACAAGATGTTGGTCCTTCTTGATGCAATCAACTCACTTCCTCTTTCAGGAAAAAAATTATTTCCACTGGAAAATAAATGAATTAAAAACGGAAGCTTTTAGTTTTAAAAGAATGACTATTTCTCAAAGCCCTGTATTTGTGACAGCAGAGATGGGTAAGCGAAGAAGATATATTTAGGAAGAACTGTTTTCAAAGACACACTCCTGACTTTCTGCACTGGCGAGGACTAGGTAAAGGAAAAAATTTCAAATTTCTCAGGCTGCACTTCTCAAATTTGGTCCTATGTGGTAGACTGCTAAGTGACTATACATGATTTCTGTCCCAGTATCAGTTTGCACTTGACTTTGCAGCTCATGCCATGAAGAGGTGGAATGTATTTCCTTACTCCTTGAATTTGGGCTAACATGGTGCCTTGTCTGACCAACAGAATGTGGCAGAACTAAAAGCATAGGAGTTTGTTCCACACCTTGGCTTCAAGCGCCTACCTTGCGTGCACTCTTCCACTCTCTTATTTAGGATCCTGCCCACTGTCCACGTGAACAAGCCTGCACTCTCCTACAGGAAGATGAGAGACTCTTGTCTCAGTCATCTCCACTGTCACTCACCCTGCAGCCAGCCAACCCTCACAGGCGCTGCCTAGTGACAGATAGCTGACTGTAGACATGTGACTAAGCCCAGTGAGACCAGAAAAACCACTGACCCACAGAATCATGAACTAAATAACTTCAGTGTCTTAAGCCACTAAATTCTGAAGAGGTTTATATAACAAAGGCAACTATGGACCATATTCTTCATTGTTAGTTCTGTTCGTTTTGAAGGACGTATTTGTAAATATGCAGTTCTTAAAATCAAAGAATGGTTGGGGTGACCCGAATGCCTACTGAAAACCCCAAGCAGGCATGCACAAGCATAAACAGGTTCATTGACCTCACCCAAAGCTAATCCTTTCCCATATGAATTCAGATGATTTTTATGCCAGGTGTTAGAAAGACAAAACTTAACCCAGATGAACAATCCCTACCTCTTAATTGCATATTTATTGAATCAAATCACCCTTGCTCTCCCAAAATAAGTGTACTGCTATGAATTCTATAGAGAACACTCACACACAAAATAAAAGAGGAAATTTCATTGATATCTTCACAGAAGGCAGAGAACATCATCCTATTTTATTTATCAGTGGTAGGTGAAATTCCACTTAGTAGCTAGCAAAGAGTTGATTTTAAAATATCTTGGATTTTAAAATCTTTATGTCTAAAGCACCTTTTCCTAGGGGAAAAAAATTAATGTTATTCTCTAAAGCTTCTTTTTCCACCTACGTGTATGCCACCTGCCCCTCTCTTTTGCCAAGTCATAGGGGACAACAGGAGGCATGCACTGAGATGGTGACCTCACAACCTGGAGGAACCAAGATCACAATGTCAGTCTCATGGGGGAGAGCTGCCCTAAGTCATCCAGCACCCACTTGATGCTATGTAAGTAAGACATAAATCACTGCTGTGTATGTTAGGATTTCAGGTTTGTAACCCAGCACTGCAAAGCCTCCTGTAATAAAGTATGAGGGTATACGAGTATGCTGACAGAAATAACCCTGCAAAGAGGGGGAAGGGCACTGATGCAGGAGAGACAGAGGACAATTGCAGGAGCATTTCCTAGAGGAGGTGATTCAGAGCACATGTAAAGGAGTTGCCATGGTAGATATATACAACAAGGTTGGACAATTAAGTTCGCGAACTCATCCTGGGAAAAGTGCTACATACCTCATTGCTGAATATCACTATGGTCACCTTCAAAGTACTCCCCTTGGGAAGCTATGCACCAATGCCAGCGCCTTGTCCACCCTTCAAAGAAATTGTAGAATTCATTTCTGGAATGGCCATCAGAGCTGTCGTTGTATTACCCTTGATGTCCTGAATGTCATCAAAATGTCTTCCTTTCAATATTTCCTTTATCTTTGGATAAAGAAAGAAGTCACTGGGGGGCCAGATCAGGTGAGTAGGGAGGGTGTTCCAATACAGTTATTTGTTTACTGGCTAAAAACTCCCTCACAGACAGTGCTGTGTGATCTGGTACATTGTCGTGATGCAAGAGCCATGAATTGTTGGTGAAAAGCTCAGGTCGTCTAACTTTTTCATGCAGCCTTTTCAGCACTTCCAAATAGTAAACATGGTTAACTGTTTGTCCAGTTGGTACAAATTCATAATGAATAATCCCTCTGATATCAAAAAAAGGTTAGCAACAGTGTTGCAACAAGTTCACAAACTGAATTGTCACACCTCCTATGAATGATTTTTTTCATTTTCAGATAAGACATCAAAGTACGTGGGCACAGAAGCATAGAAGTTGGTAGACTTGGTGAGGGAGCATCGGGGGTTACTTTCTGGTTGTTTCTATTTTGGCCCTGAAACAAGAGGCAGATCATTGAGAATGCAGAGGGGAGTGGAAGTCTGAAGACCAAAAAGATGGTGTAAAACACAGTCTTCTCAGGGAAGGGGAGAATGAATGACTAGAGAAATGTTAAGAGTGAGTTGCTCCCACATGTACTGAATGGGTGTTGTTTTCCGTCAGCCATGCTCAGCTGTTTAGCCACAGGCTTTATCCAAGTAGAGTTGAATTTAATCAGGGTGGAAGTTTTGCCAGGAAGGTTTATAACATGTAACATATAACAGATTTATGAGGGGCCAGAAAAAACAAAGGTGTGTAGAAGGGCATGATTATGGTGTTGAACCACGAAACCTGATCTGAATAAACATGTGAGAAAGCCAGGTTATTAGAGAGCTGTATTTGGCTTGGCCTACCATAACAAAACACCAAAACTGGGTGGCTAAAACAACAGAAATTTATTTTCACACAATTCCGGAAACTGGAAATCCAAGATCAAGGTGCTGGCAGGGTTGATTTTTTCTAAGACCTCTCTTCTTGATTTATACATAACCATCTTCTCCCTGTGTCTTAACTGGTCTTCCCTCTGTGAATGTCCATGTCCTAATTTCCTCTTCTTATGGGGACACTAGTCATATTAGAGTAGGTCCCACTTTAATGGTCTCATTTTAACTTAATCATCTCTGTAAAGACCCTATCTCCAAATACAGTCACATCCTAAGGTACTGGGATTGGAACTTCAACATAAGAATGTGCGGGAATTGAGATACACAATTCATCCTATAACAAGGGGTTGAAATGGAAAAACAGAAAATGATGGCCAGTAATTGAGAAGCTACAAATTGAGGTATTGGAGAAAAAAAGCCTAGAGTATGACCAAGAAAATCGATGTCAGAGGTGAGGAAAAGATAAAATGTTTTGGGATAAAGAGGTCAAGAACAAGGTGCAAGATGAATTATCCTTGCGGATATTGAAGTCACCAAGATTGATGAAAGAAGCCATAAAGGAGAAAAATACAGTCAACCAAAGTAGAGAAAGTGCTAAAATGTTCCATTAATTGTGGGGGAGAGGGGCAGGGGGATAACAGGGAGGAAGTGACCAGAAGGATGGCAGATGGCTACAACAAGGAAGGGTATCAGATGGTCCAGTCAGATGGTATGTGCTTTAAAGGAACTGAGAGCACTGGTGGGGGGAAGGGAAGAAAGCACAGGACTACCATATTGTGAAAGAGCGGTGAACAAAGGATACAGTCTCTTGCTTATACATCTAGGAGTACATGGGATATAGGAGAAAAAAGAGTCACTATTTGAAGGCTGCAGGGGAAAGAGTCTCCTTAGGAAAGTCAGACTTTTTTAGAACAAGACGTTAGAGAGACATTTAAAAGTTTGAAGACAGGATATTTTTTTAATGACAGATTGAGGCCGACTTTACTGGCGGTCACCAATATAATTTCCCTCTCCTTTCAGCCACCTGGAAGACGACTTCTGAACTCCATTATATTTAGGCAAGAACATCTGAATATTCCTGACAGACATGTGAGAAATGACATGCTACTTCTGGGCTGAGGCAGTGGAAAGCCCATGTGCAATTTGCCCATTTCACTCCTACTCTACCAGGCCACCAAGGAGGCTTTGTTTCCAGATGTTTTTCATAGAATAGTGTAGAGCCTTTGTGAGCTTCTTTTCTGGGTGACTATGTAGAGCAAGACTCCCTGCCAACCAATTTTGAACATAAATTGTGAGAAATGAGCCTTTGTTTTGTGAGGGCTGGTGATGTTTTGGGGTGGTGGGGATGTGTGACTGATTTGTCACCACAGTAAAACCTAGCCTCTCCTAATTTGTATACATACCCAGAGTTCCTGAATGTACAGTGGAAGAGCTGAGGAGGGATGGAGACTGGGGCTCTTCAGAGAACGTGCAGAGCCATGTTGAGTTCTAACAGCAAGGGTCTTGGGGGTGGAGAATGGCTTGGAGGCTTGGGCTTCTCGCAGTAACTGAAAACAATAAGGATGCAGGGCTGATGACATTTTTGGGAAAGGTACATTATTAAGTACAATTGGAGCCTTCTTCAGTGGGCCTCTCGGGCACTCTGCAGTGGAGATTTTGGGAACGTGGTCAGAAGAGAGGGGCAGTAGTGACCCCACAGGGAGCACACAGAGCTATGTGGCTGGTCTCACCAGCCCTAATCACCTGCCACCAGCAAAAGGGAGATAGTACTGTGATTATAATTTTTAAGGAGACTTTTACGGGACTGATGCTCCTCGAAACATATGGTGGAAAACCCAGGTCTAGAAGTACGTTGGATTAAGTTTCTGTGTGATTTGATATCTGTCAGCCACAGAAATTCCTGGAAATGAGGAAACATGGGAACACCATAAAAAGGTTCGTTTCATGTGTTGAGAAGATCGTTTTCCTGGCAGGTGCTGCCGCAAAGTAGGTCTTTCTCCATTTCAAGAGTAAAGTTTCCTAAGCAAAAGATAATCTTCCGTTTTACTTATAAATGTTTCCAGTGGAATCAGTGGGAGCAGCAGAGTACAAGAAACCAATTAGCCAATGCCCAGGCCTCTAGGGTGAGCTAAATTACATATTAGACAGCAGGCAGGTCCAGAGAATGAAAACAGAGTGGAATATCAGGCAACACAAAGAAAGGAAATGCAGAGCATAGTAGAAAAGGAAATGGATGACGACAAAGCAGACTATGCTAAACGCCCAAAATGGAGGGCAGAACTGGGAGGAGAAAGCAGCAGCGGTGCCTGGCACACAGAGCAGGGGATAGAGCAGAGCACGTTCGTAGAGTGACTATGCCTAGGAGAACCCCCCAAAAAAAGAACACAGTAAGAAAAGAAGCAGGAAAGTTGGGAAATGATAAAGCCATTGAGAAGCTGCTAGTCTTCCCAACGTCTATCCACCACACACACTACATTCAAAAGAAAAGAATAGGACACTGGATTCAAAGAGGAACGCTGATGGAAACAGGGAGGTAATATGGCAGAGCAAAGGGACGCAGGCTTTGGGGACAAGCCAGACTTTCTCTAAACCTTGGTTTTGCCACTGACTGCTCAGAAGATCTTAAACCTCTGTGTGCTCGAACCTTCTTATCTGTAAAATGGCTGTGACAATGATATTTGGTGCGTAGAGTCATAGTGAGAATTCAGTAAAACAGCGGCTAAAAGCAAAACGTGTTCTACACAGAGAAAGTCTCACTGAAGAACCATCCTCGTTCCCAGAAAGCAAAACTGAAATGTTGAAGCATCCTCAGATGGTTACAGAATATTTACCAGCTCTTAATATGACAAAACATTATTGGTGTAACTTCAACTAAGCCTTGTGTGTTTTATGCTTCATTCAACCCCCCAGTCAACTCAGTTAAAGATTCATTCACAGGGTAAATATTCTCTTTTGCTGCAAGTCTAGAAACGCTAAAATGATACTAACAAATGTATACCGGATACCTAAATGCCAGTGGACCTGGACAAAAAAAAAGCAGTTCCTGATTATGCAAGCCTACTTTACTTACTGGCAAACTTGAATGTATGTGTTTTGTATGTGTTTTAAAAGCTCTTTAAAACACCCCCACCTCCACCCACATGCCCACAAAAGTGCCATTACTGGTCCAGACAAGGCTAGGATAAAGAGGGAGCACACCTGGGTTCAGATAGGGCTATTATGAGATTTTTCAATAAGTCTTTGCCTTTCCTGGATGAACAAACCCAGGCAATGAACTGTCTGAGGGCAGAGATGGCCAATGTCCACTCTTCTGAGTACAGCAGACACACAGAACCCACGACAAGACCCAGCATCTAAAGTTGTGCTAACTGCTGGTTGATTGGTGAATTTTTTAAATGGATAATAGTTTGTGGATTGGGTATATTCTTTTGAGTTGTGCTAACCCTTTTACAAAGACCAACATGGCCCCTTTCTACTCGTTGGTTCACACACACTTACTGAGAACTTGCTATAACCCAGGCCATACACTAAGGCCTGAGAACACAAAGATAAGATGATACTGGGTTAGTCTGACAGGGCTGCCACAATGAAGTGCCACAGACTGGGTGGCTTAAACAACAAAAATCGATTTTCTTACAGATCCAGAGGTGAGACATCCAAGATTGAGGTATCTTCTGGACGATGCCCTCAGGACATGAAGGAAGGATCTGTTCCAGGCCTAGCTCCTTGGCGGCTCCCTGTGTCATTACATGATCTTCCCTCTGTGCGTCTGTGTCCAAATTTCCTCTTCTATTGGATTAAAGGCCCACCTGAATGACTTAATTTTAACCTAATCCCCTCTATGCAGACCCTATGTCCAAATAAGGTCACATTTTGAAGGTTAGGACTTCAGCAGATGAATTTTTGTGGAGATACAATTCAGCCCATAATAGATACATTTCCTATTTCAGAATACTCATATTTGATTGTTCACTCAGATGCCCCACAAAGGCCTAGGAGGCAAAAATATTGTTGCTTTCCAGCACTTGCCTGACAGAGTCCTACTTTCCAGCTCACCATTTTTTATATTTAAACTGCACTCAAAATACATTTTCTGTTAAGAGAATTTTAAGCTGTTCACTAGCCCCTCTGACAGAGAATTAGAGAGACACTCTCTATTTTCAAATTCCTTGTGGAACTAAAAACTATTGTAGCTACAGTTTGCCAGAAGATATGCCTGCATGTAGAAGATAAAATCGTGGGGAAGTAACTACGTATGTTCATTCAAGAAAGGAAAAATGGTTATCTATATACTACCTACATTTCTGTTTTACGTGTGTTAAGTATTTTCACAAAGTGAGTTTATTCATCACAGGACTCTTGTCTATTCTTTGTGCTTCCAGTCTAGACTGGATCCCCACAGTCCAGACTTTGAGGACAGAAAGTTCACATGTATGAGCAAATTTTCTGCTTAAATAATAAAGCTACAAACCAAAGGCATAAGCATCTTAAAGCAAACTACTCTTAGCTTGCTAATTCAAGGAATGATATTTACACAATGTTATTAAGAACCATGTAGCTACCAAAAACATTCCATTCGTACACAGCATTCCATTTTAGCTAAACACATAAAGTTTCCTCACTTGCTACAGATGGGTTGCTCATAAAGCTGAGGGTCCATTTCTGTTTCTGGCTGAGCAAAGTCAAAAAGCAATGGAAAAATACCTGAAGTCTGAGCAAGGAAGTCAGCTCGCTATTACCCTTCGCTTGCATAAATACACGCATTAAAGAGAAACTTAAGCTCTATTTATTTTACAATTACAAAGGATAACAGAGCCTTTTTAATTTTTTTGTCCATGACACCTAAATTTTGAACTGCTCTCCCAGACACATAATGTACTTAGGTGGTTGGAGATTATATTCTATGGTCATCTTGTTATATTCAACACGTAACATGAGCAAACCCAAATTCACCAACTTACTCTCTCACCACCAGATTCACATCATTCTCTTAAGTCTCCTGTTTGTATTAACAGCGTAAAGATCTTTCCAGTTACCCAAAGGAGATACATATCTTGGAACCATAGTCCTTTTCTCTCATTTACTTTCTGTATGTACTCAATCCTCAAATTCTTGTGATAGTACCACACTCATTAAACTTTATTGGCTTGTTATCATACACCAGGCACTAAGTTAAGCATTGGGGAAATAAAAACCTATAACAAATAGTGCCTTCTATCAAATAGCTCATAATGTATTTGGGGAGGGAAGTTAATTATCAATGACAGTAATGAGAGCCATGGTAGAATTATGTTCTGGGTGTTTGGGGAGCTCAGGAGCAAAATTGTTGAAGGGAGTTTTAGAGAACAAAAGAATTAAATAAGGGCCAGGTTGGGACCAGGCAAGGAAACAGGTAGCAGTGCGGAGATGTAATTCAAAGAACGTGAAAATGCACTCACATGAAGCTGTGTGATGTCACTGGGGAACTACCAAACATGGCTACGTATAGAACAGAGTCTGTGGTAGATTGGTAGTAGATAAAATTGCATGATAATGCAGAGAATAGATCTTAGAGTATTTTGTGTTTTAAGTTAAGAGTGATCCATTAAAGGTTTGTTAAGTAGTGACACAATCAAATTTCTTTTCTAGAAAGCCTGATCTTTCTGCTTAGGGTAGGTTAGATCGAATGTGTAAATGCACGTACACTGAGGGAGGAAATGAGATAAAAACTATTGGGTAAATGTGGAGGAGGAAGAGAAAATTTTCTTAAGCTGTTGTCTCCATTCTCCCCACTACCAACTATAAATAAGGGTGAAATAGTAAAAAAACATTTTTTAAAAATCAGAATATCAATGCATAAAACTGGATGTGTAGCAGTGATTCCAATCAGGAAATTATATTGGTTACCAAAACAGCCACAGAGAAACCATATTGAACAATGTTGGTAGGGTAGTATAATTGCTACAATACAAAATTTGGTGTAAAACAGATCTTAGTCTAAATTTTTAGTGGTGTAAAGTTAAGCAGGCTACAGAACCTCACTAAACCTCAGTTTACTCATCAAGCAAATGAGATTAATAATCATATCAACCTCTTAGAACTATTGTGATGAATAAAATGGAAAAATGCGTATTCTTAGCACAGTACCAGACACAGGGTAAGTGACCAATTAAGAGCAGCTATCTTTATACAAGTGTAGACCTCTTTGCCTCTACAATTAACCTGCAGTGAACTAAAGAAAGAGTCCTGGACTGGGACACCTGGGTCTATTTTTTATTAGTCATTTAACTTTATATAAGTTACTTAATATCTCTGGCTTTTTATTTCCTCTGATCAATGGAGACAACATCCTTGTTCTAATTATGCAATAACGTTGTTTTTGATATGAGATATATGTGAAAGTAGCTTGAATAGTTTAAAGTGATAAATACATACAAGATATTACAGTCTGACCTTGGGGTAGTTTACTTTGGGCAGCTCTGGCCACACAGAGACAACGATGAACCGCAGCACAGAAATAGTGCCGAAAGGGCAGTGGACACAGATGAGGTGGCCAGACTCTAGCCCAGGACTGCCACAGGCCTGAGACCCAGGGCCAGTCACTTAATCACTTGAAGCCTCCAGTTCCTCATCAGCGATTTAAGGGGGTGTATCCCAAATCCTCTAAACGAACTTATTGCAACTCCAACAGTGTGATTCCCTTCTTCACTAAGACAACTTTAAATGTTCAGTCATTCACATTTTCCTCTAGGCCAACAAATTGCACTGAAATGAAGCAAAGATAGGATTTACTACGGGTCAAAATCCTTTTAACCCAAAGTCAATGCAATGCCACATGATTTAGTTTTTCTCATGCTTTAATCTGTGATGACATTCAGAAACGAACAGATTAAATACAATTAGGCCACCAGAACACAGTTATCAGGCTTTGCCCTGAAAAGGATTTATGCAGCACCTTTTGACCGAAAGAGTGTACCTGTCTGTGCCAAGAGCCTGGTCTCGACCAGACAAAAATTGCTGGTCATAAAACTAAGCAAAGGAAAATGAACGTGGGACTTACTATCTATCTCTCAGTATTTTCCAAACAAATATAAAATAGTTATTTGCTATTATTCCCTGCCATTCAAGTTTTATCTCCCTGCAATAGAATGGATTTTTCCATAAGCAATACAACAAGAAAGGTTAAAAAGAGAAGGCTAAGGGTAGATAATGCTACAAGAAAATTGTTTTTCTGGATAAATCAGTAGGCCACCAAACTCTCCCATTATGTTCTGGGGTTCAAGAGCCCGAACTGTAAACCCAGTGGAAAACGGTGTAGGATTTTATTGCTGTTGATATTGTGCTTTATTTTGAGTTGTTTCTCTGAATGAAAATCACTTCCCTCAAAAGAACAAATGGCAAAACAATTCATTTTGAGTTCCTCAACCTTAGCACTAGGACACTTTAGACCAGATAATACTTTGTTGTGAGGGGCTGTCCCATACCTTTGAAAGGTTTGCAGAATCCCCAGCCTCTACCCATTAGATGCCAGGAGTACTCACCCACTCCAGTCATGACAAAGTCCCCAGACATTGGCTGGGATTCTCAGCACCCCATGGAAGTTATAGAAAGCAGGAGAATTGGGGTACAAAGGTGTGTGTGTGTGTGTGGGGTGTCTATTTCCCATTTTGAAATATGGAATCTAAAGGGCTCTTTTTCTTTTTCTTTTTTTTAATGGTCTCCTGCTATATGTTTTCTCCTTATTTCTCCATTTAAACCCCCACCCTCACCCCACCCCGCGCCCCCCAAAAAATCTTCAAAGCTAAAATCTGCGGTTACAAAATTTCTGGAAGGAAACACAGAAACTTTTTTAGAACATTTGCTTCTGGAAAAGGTAGGCTAGGCGTGGGTGCAGGGTAGCTAGATTTATTTTTAATGTATTTTCTCCATGCTGCTTGAACATTTTATAAATTGTATGAATTTTTTTTTCAAATTTGAACTAGTTATCAAAATAAATTTAAATTATGATCAGCCACAGATAGTATACAGGGCAATGTGGTTTTAAATGACATGGCAGCTGCCAATACTGATACCCCTTACAGACAAAATAGCAATTATTTGGGTCTGTGATTTGAAAAGTCTCTAATCTTTTTTCTGAATGACAGTATATCTACTATTGCCTGTTGAATGAATGACGCAGAGAAATACCAGGTGAATTTGAGACTGTTGCATAAAGTAGAATCCCTGGTCCCTAAAATGGGCAGGGAGATTCTGAGTAGCCCATTAATATTACACATCAGGACCAATAAAGCTTTGCAAAGCCTGGCTGTAAAGAAAT
>NW_017731504.1:465244-470232 GCF_001890085.2 Hipposideros armiger
GATATAAACAAAATATACACTAGAAATATATTTACCTCATTCCGGAATGTCATATTCATTTTAAATACAATACCTCGGGTTTCCTAAGGAGACAGAATCAGGAATCAGAGGATGGTACAGCAAGCCTTACCTTCCCATATTTTAGCTGAATCATCTCAGTCTGGTCATTCGCTCAGCACAAAAATGTATTGTTCAAGGCACCAAAGATATGGCATGCACCAGAGAAACAGAAAACTCCCTCTTGGAGTCTACACTCCAGTGCGGGGAGCAGACAGTAACCCACATGCGTAAGTGAAGATGCACATTGTGCCTAAGTACACGGCACCCCAGAAAATACGAAGTGCTACGGAGAAAGATCCAATCCAGCCAGGTGACCAGAGAGGCATTATTTACAGACGGTGCTCAGAGAACATCTCACTAACAGGGCCCTGTGTGCCAAGACTGAAGAAAATGAGCGTAGGTACACCAGCCAACAAGGCACATGTTGGTCTGTTCACAGAGCCAGCAGCAAGGAGGCGGGGTGGCTGGGACTGGGTGAGAGGGTGGGATGGGAGGTAGGAGATGGGTCAGGGACAAAGAAACAGATGTCACCTCCCACTTACATTTTTATTTTGTTCCTTTTCATGTACAGTCCCACTAGTGCTACATTCCTTCAGACTCTTTCTTTTTTACTTCTTTCATTGTTCTCCTTCTTGAATACAAAGTTTAATTAATCTTCACTGAATATAAAGGGGTTTGAACTCATCCAGTGTGCAGGCAGAATTGATAATGAGATGTAAGGAATAGCTGTTCCATCTCTGCTAAAGCTCGGGCTCTGGGCTGCTCCCTTTTCAGGAGCTCGTTTCAAATCCCTAGGCCTTCCCAAGCTCTCACCTGGTCGCCCTCCTGGTTTTACAATCCAAGAATAATGTGTTCTCCAGTACGTGATGGTCCTGCATCTATGGAAGCCAACCAGACCAAGAACCCAGGCACTGATAAAATGCCTATGTCCTGGACAGTACACATTTCAGTGAAGGGCAGGCCCAGAGCAAAGTGGATAAGGAATTCAAAGGCCTCATAATGACAGTGATCCCGCTCTCTGACAGGAGCCACTATCTGCAAATTGTTGGAATCCTGCTNTGTCCTTTTGTTCTTCAGTCTAGTTGTGGAGGACGTCGCTTCACTGGCCCATGTTGATATTATCATTGCGCTCTTCCCAGGTGAGGCAGTTGCTCGCCGGCCATTGGACGGCTGCTCATGGCAGCTCACAAAAGCGCACGCTCGCAGTTGGCCAGCCCCACTGCAGCCTACACCGTGGCAGGTGACTCACGGCAGCCCAGCTCCAGGTTGAGCTGTTGTTCACCATCTTAGCTGTAGAGGGCGCATGTGGGATCTGAACCGGGGTCCTGCTGCTCAGAGCAGGGGTCCCAAGCCAACTCTTAACCAATGTGCCACTCGGCTGGCCCCAGTTTTTCTGCTTTCTTAAGTTGGAAACTTAGATCCTTAATTTTAAGTCTTTTGTCTTTCCTAGTATAAGCATTTAACATTACAAATTTTCCTGTAACTACTCCATTAGCTGCATTCCACAAATTTTGATATAATCATTCAATTTGAAATACTTTCTAATTTCTTCTGGCTTATTCTTAAAACTTAGGGTTTATTCTTAAAATCATAGCTTATTTACAAATGTATTGTTTAGTATTATAACTAGTCTACAGATCCGGGTCCCAATAATTCCTCTCCTCCTGGTACCTGCATGTTTCTCCTCACATGGAGATGGAGGTTATTTATCTTGCCCTACACTCTACACTGGCTTTGTTACCTGGCTTTGACCAACAGAATGCAACAGAAGTGATACTGTGCCAGTTCCAGGCTGAGTCAGTCTAATCTGGAGCTGAGCTGGGTCTGCACCTTCATTCAAATTCTAGTCACCAACTGCTTCAAATATTTCAATGGTAGGGTCAAGAATTTTGATCTGAACAGCAGCGATGCTTCAAAGGTCTCTCTTTGCTTTATAGTCTATTCAGCTTTTAAAAGCTCTGTGGAATCCCTTTGCTCTTCTGTCCCAAACCATGAGAATCTCCTCCAGCCTACTGTCCATCCGCGAGCCTTCGGTGTGCTGTTGCCTTGCAATCAGTAAGCTCCTGGTGTGCCAGAGGGATGTCTCCAGCCTTTTGTGCACTGCAGCTGGCATATATTTGCCCTAAACTCTGTGAAGACCCTCAGGGGAATTTTCTTAACTCTCCTGCCATGCTCCCAGCCAGAAGCTTGCTGTCTCTGTACTGTCAGTGGTAAGAACTGGAAGGCAGATGTGGCTTTGCTCTCTCACTGTTCCATTTCCCCCATGGGTCAGCACTGGGTCAGGGTCATTTCTCTACCAGAGAGACCCAGGCAAGAGGCTGTTGCAGTTTTATAGACCTGGGAGCAGAACGGGGAAGGAGGGGCAGAACAAATCAGAGAGGGAAGGGCTGGGAATAGAACAGTACCAAGTACTGGGAAAGTGTCTTTAAGGTAGTGCCTCCCTCCCCTACCTAGATAGATCTCAGCAGAGATGCCTGAGAACAAAAAGCTTCCGCCAAAGTCCCCAATAAAGACACCTGTGAATGGAAGCTCCTGGACTGGGAACTCAGAAGTGTGTGAGAGCATGGCCGGCCAGAGAGTGGCAGTCCTTCACCACAGCTCCCTCCAGAGGCTGCAATGCATGGGCTGTGCACCTAGGCTGGTGTGGGGAGGGCAGCTTTCCTTGTGAGTCTTTGTCATTTGCTATGGTCAGGCCTAAAAAAATATCACACATAGCTTTGTGGCCAAGAGCTGGACTCCTCATCTACCAACAATAAACAAGGGCTAAGGTGCATAGAAACCTGGAGATTCGACAGGCCCACTCTGTTACACAGCCCTGAGCACTGGCCTCCTCAAGGGGCTGGAGGACATTCAGCACTTTGAGCAGCTCTTCTCTAGGTAAGTCCCCAGTGAGCTCCATCCTGTCTAAAGGAACTGAGTCCGGTGGCCCACTGCAAACATACAGGAACTAATCGAAGGCCAAGAAAGGGGCTCTGACACAGCTTATGAAATGATCTGCGAGGCAGCAGAATCTTCGAGAATAAAGCACTGGTATTATTACGATTCTCACAATAAATTCAAGTTAAAGAAAACCTAGAGTCACCTTCACCATATTCATTACCACTTAGTACTTAATATACACAGATATTAAATACTATAAACTTAAACAACACCTTCAAAAGATGGACCTCCTGTCCTGAGGTGGCTGACATTCTACAGATGTGCTTAGACCCGAGGGAAAGACCCAAGCGAAGGGAGCTGTGCAGGTTAATGCCAACAAAAATGAAATAAAGGAGTGCTATGAACCCTCACTAAAGGCAGTCTCACATAAAAGCTTAGTTTCTTTGAAAGACTCGATAGGCATTCTTTTACAATGACATATATACAGATTTTGGACAGGACAGCCTTTGTTTTGTTTGACAGATTTAAAAAAAATAAAAGGTATGGGGTGGTTTATAATATCAGCCGAAACAGTGATTCTGGATAATATATGGGGTACTTGAGACAATAAATCACATTTTAATGGGATCTGTAATGAAAATGCCATGGAAGGATAACAGTCTAAGGGTCTCTGTCATACTATTGTAACTAGCAGTAGTAATTCTCAGTGATTATTTCCAGAGGCAAAGCCCTATAAAAGCATGACACACAGAAAGAAGTGTGCAATCCTGATATTATCCTTGGTAATAAGCTGATATCCAACACTGTGTGCCTGACAGAGAAAAGAGCAAGTGTATGAATATTTAGATAGGGAAGAGAAAGAGAAAATCACTCTAGTTTCTAAGCCATCCTTTCCTGTATCTCTTTTCAGAAATAAATATGTATGCTCTATTGCCTGTCCAAATACCTAGTTGCTGTCTGTGGGGGAGAGGAGAGGGAACACTGCCTTGAAAATGACCATCACATAAATCATATAAGGTGGGTTTGGCTAGAAAGCCTTTTCTTTCTTTCTTTTTTCTTTCTTTCTTTCTTTCTTTCTTTCTTTCTTTCTTTCTTTCTTTCTTTCTTTCTTTCGGTTTTTCTACTTTTAACCAATGGAAATTTAATTTTTCTGACAGTTTTATGGGCACTGTTTTCTGCAAATGTCATCCCTCATCTCTAGCCCTGGTTTACATTTTATAGTCATTGCAAACCATTTCCACTTCATTTCACAATCATCAATAAGTGAGTGGTGTCTTTTGGATCCACTGTGTTGCAATGCTGTTATATCTAAGGATTCCCACTGAATTGATGGGCTCTCAATGAGTCTTTAGCAGTAGAGCATTAGGTCAGTGAAGCTATTAAACAGATGAGATTTAGGCTGAACCAAAGAGCCACAGCATTACAAATCCTAGTTGAAATAAGGTTTCCAAGAAAGCATCATTTAACCTCTTCCTGAGAGCCATCACTGGAGAAGAAAGTCTGTAGCCAATGATTCTGTCATAACTGATATTAAGGCAAACACCGAAGTGCTCAAAGCTAAGCAAAACATTTCAAGAAAAAAAATACAAACAACTCAATATCAGATCTGAAACTACTTGTTAAATAGTCCAAGTGAATTCTTACTTTACTCTTCATATCATTTAATAAGTCTAGGTATTATGGGATGGAACAGTCCTAGCAGTTTTATTGCCAGTGAGTATAGAAGCTATAAACAACAGATTTTTCATAAAGCTTAAATATTCAGCTTGGTGATTTTAGTAATTGCATTGTTCACTCAAAGGAAAATGTCTATTAATTTGTCTTTCTGCATATGTTTGCCTTCCTTTTGTGCCATAGTTCTGCAATGAGAAACAGCACAACACCTGAGTACTGGTATTAAGAATTTAATTTTCCTCACTATTTCTCTTTTTGTTATTTCCCAATGTAATTCTGATATTCATTTTAAATGCTTTTTCATTGGAATCCTTTGAGGGCAAAGGACAGTCTCTCATCTCCCAGCATTTAGTAATACAGTTTGTCAAATGTTA
>NW_017731504.1:475327-477496 GCF_001890085.2 Hipposideros armiger
ATCCTCCTTCCGTGCCCTGAGCTGCTTCTCCTCTCCAGCCAACTACCCACTAACATAGCCACTGGCCACACATAGATGTCAAAGGATCTGATGCCACAGCACACAACAAGCTCTAGGGAGCTGGTATTGAGATGTGACTTTGATTCAAGACTACAGGGGATTGATCACCTTTTATATTTCCCATATATGAATGGCTCCTTCTTCACAGGAAAAATTAAGAGAAAAAGAGCAGTGGAAAGGAGAGGTGACAGAAACCTACAGATCTGAACCTGGCATTGGGCCAAGAGGGGCAATAGAAATAGTCCAGGTAATTTAAAGAGGAAGCCAAGGGCCACTGGGAACTCTGGAAGGAAACCCCTCTAATCAGCCTGGCCAATCTGGGGTGACTATGGTGGAACACGATGGCCGATGGCATGCTTAGATAGACAGAGGGCCTGCAACAGTTCCCAACATGTCACACCCAGGGCACAGGTGTGACGTGCTAGCAGCTTCCTAGCTGATATTACTGGCTGGTGAGTTCCCCTGGAGAAGTAGCATGTTGGGAGAAGTAACCCTGGAGAAGGGAGGCAGAAGGGCCAACTATCAAACTTGTTTTAAATGGGAATCACAGCCATACCGCACATAGCCAGGGCATCAGAAAAGCACGGGTGGGAAAGGAAGAAGTGATCAGGAGCAGCCCAACAATTTGGAGCCCACTGCACTATTGGTGCTGAGAGAACAGTAGTAGCTATGTCAGTGATAGAGGCAGTGAGGCAGAGGTCCCTGCCCACACACAAGCAGGACGAGACACCTTGCCCCAGAAGCCTGGCTGGACCAGAGCCTCCTGCCTCCATCCTCTACTTCCCACCCAACACGGCGAGAACATGTAGTCTCCTCCGACAGCATCCTGCCTTCTTGGGAAGGAAGGGAGGGAGGCAGCACCACTTGAAGGAAAAGAAACAGCCCTGAGAGTGAGTTGAAACTATGAACACAAGGAATATTTATCGAAAAGAGATCATTTTAGCAAGAAGATGCTTAATTATTTTAAATTGTCAAGTTTAAGTTTTTAACCCCATCGGCACAGGAGATCACACTGCAAGATAAAATCAGTCAGAGAAAAATGTCAAAGCTCCTTTTTTTTTTTTAAGCCGAGCCATCCTGCCACCTTTTGGCAGCTCAGCGGCAGCTCAGCTCAGNATATTCATTTTAAATGCTTTTTCATTGGAATCCTTTGAGGGCAAAGGACAGTCTCTCATCTCCCAGCATTTAGTAATACAGTTTGTCAAATGTTAAATTATATTCCTTATTCTAAATATTTGCAGTGCCTTAAATATAATCAAATGAAAGACATCCACTTTTATCTTATTATGAAACTGACATTTTCAACATTCATTTTAAAATTTGAAAAGATTTATCCCAACTGCAGCTATAGATTTTAAAATCACAGTCTTATAGAGCAAATGGGACATGTATACAGTTTCTTAGAATACAGAGCCAGCAAGTATTTTCAGGAAAGTCTAAAGCACTTCCTTGTTCTGAGGTCAGGAAGTTCCAAACTGGCTGAAGGGCTCAGGATAAGCTCACTGAGAGCTTCAAATTTGAGAAAGAAATTGGAAATGGATTTGATTTCAATGCAATACTCTCTATTTACTTCATTTTTCTTTATATGATAAAAGAAAATCAAACATCCTATCATAGCCTACAAAACAGGACGACAGTATTCCCAGGTTTTATTTCACCCTCTGTAGGTATATAGCACTCATTACAAATTGTGTACAGTAGATTCTACTTTCCACATAATAATATCATAAGATGAAGAGATAATGTTCATAATTATTGGGAAATAGGACTGCAGAAGGAAAGGTGTTATAATATCTTTACCTAAATATGCATTATGTTGGCTGACATGTTGGTTTTCAAGGAACATCCTGCTAATATTTTATTGATTCCATTATTCACAAAAGGAGAAAGCTCTGACTAAAAGTGCACCTTACTGAAACGAGCCTGGAATAGAAAGATTTGCATGGATGGCTTCCGAGAGGCACCAGCTAGCCAGTGGAAATCCATCATGGTAACACTGCTTCCCCTCATTGCTGCTTTCTGAGCTCACAAAACTCCTAAGTTACTGACAACAGCATTTATTTCAGCAAATTTAACATGGCCTTTGAACTCCCACAAGTTAGATGTACA
>NW_017731504.1:479176-480197 GCF_001890085.2 Hipposideros armiger
ACACATGGTAGCCCATGGCAACCCACTGCAGCAGGGGCTACAGCTTACGCCGTTGCCGGCAACTCATGGCAGCCCAGCTCCAGGTTGAGCTGTTGTTCAGCATTTTAGCTGTAGATGGTGGTGTCACTGGCCCTCATATGTGGGATCTGAACCAGGGCCCTCTGCTGTCCCAAACCAGCTCTTAACCAACACGTCACTTGGTCGGCCCAGTAATTTCTAATAAGGGTAGAAGTGCAAGTTTTATTTGTGTTCTGTTATCACATTTGTATTACACAGAGCAATTCATATGCAGATTTGATCATATCGCTTCTAACTTGCTTATACACACTTGTTTATACTTGACCCAAATATGCTTGGGTGAAGAATAGAGAAAATACACCTGTATAAAAAGCATTGACCAAAAAAATGGATTACAGATAATTAAATATCTAAATGGTAAAAAGTGGAGCATGATCAAAAGACATAAAAAGGAATAAAAATAGAAAGCATTATACAACAGAAGCTTGGAAGGCTTTCCTAAATAAGATTTGAGTGCTTAACTATATAATAAAAGTTTAAATTTATGATCACAAAAGGCTGTGTTAACAAAGTTAGAAAACAAATAGCAGAATAGGAGAAAATATGTACAATGTATGTAGCAGTAGAAGGATTAGGAGTTAGAATAAATATGAAGAACTCCTACAAATCAAACTATCCATAAAAATGGTAGGAGGCAAGAAATGTGAATAGATATCAGAAACTGGAATAAAGTGCAGAGATGCTCAACTCTTAGTCATTAGGAAAATACAGCAAGATACAAAGTTTCAGTCATAGTAACTAGCAAAAATTAGAAGGTTTGATACTATTCAGTGTTGGCAAGATTGTGGAGAAGTGAAGAGTCATTTTTGGAAATGTAAATTGTACAAAGCTTTTGAGGGATAATTTGATAGCATCTGTCAAAACATAATATGTACATCTTTCTTGAACCAGCAATTAAATTTCCAGATGTTTTCACCTAATGCGATGTTAGTATAGGTAACAG
>NW_017731504.1:482066-484923 GCF_001890085.2 Hipposideros armiger
TTAACAAAATGGCAATAAGAACATACAAATCAATAATTACTTTAAATGTAAAAGGACTAAATGATCCAATCAAAAGACATAGGGTAGTTAAATAGATTTAAAAACAAAAATCTCTATTCTGCCTACAAAAGACTCAAGTCAGATAAAGACACATACAGACTGAAAGTAAAGTGATGGGAAAAGCTATTCCATGCAAAAGGAAACAAAAAGAAAGCTGGGGTAGCAATACTCATATCAGACAAAATAGACATTAAAACAAAGACTGTACAAAAGACAAAGAAGGGCACATTACATAATGACCTTAAAAGGGGTCAAGAAAACAAGAGGATATAACATTTATAAATATTTATGCACCCAACATAGAAGCATCTAAATATACAAAGCAAATATTAATGGACTTGAAGACAAAAATTGACAGTAACACAATAATAGTAGGGGAATTTAATACCCTACTTTCATCACTAGATAGATCATCCAGGCAGAAAATCAATAAGGGAACAGTGGCCTTAAATGACAAATTAGATCAGAGAGACTCAATGGAGATATACAGAACATTTCATCCAAAACCTGAAAAATAAATGTCCTTTTCAGGTGCACATGGAACATTCTCCAGGACAGATAACATGTTAGGCCACAAAACAAGTCTCAATAAGTTCAAGAAGACTAAAATAATATCAAGCATCTTTTCTGACCACAATGGTATGAAAGTAGAAATCCATTACAAGAAGAAAACAGAAAAACAAAAACAAAACAAAACAAAAGACACACAACCACATGGACACTAAACAACATGCTACTAAACAATCAATGGTTCAACCAACAATTCAAAGAGGAAATCAAATGAAATCTTGAGACAAGTGAAAATGGAAATGCACTTTCCAAAATCTATGGGATGCAGCAAAAGCAATTCTAAGAGGGAAGTTCTTAGTGATACAGACTCATCTCAAGAAACAAGAAAAATCCAAAATAAACAATCTAACTTTACACCTTAAGGAAACTAGAATAAGAATAAACAAAGCCCAAAGTTAGTAGAAGGAAATAAAAAAGAACAGAGCAGAAATTAATGAAATAGAGACTGAAAAGACCAATGACACAAAAAGCTAGTTTTTTGAAAAGACAAACAAAATTGATAAATGTTTAGTCAGTCTCATTAAGAAAAAAAAGACAGAGGGTCCAAATACATAAAACCAGAAATGAAAGAAGAAAAGTTACAACTAACACCACAGAAATACAAAGGATCACAAGAGACTACTATGAGCAATCATATGCCAACAAATTGTAAAACCTAGAAGAAATGGGTAAATTCCTAGAAATGCACAACCTTCCAAGTCTGAATCATGAAGAAACAGAAAATGTGAATAGACTGATTACAAGTAATGAAATTGAATCAGTAATTTAAAAATGTCCAAAAAGCAAAAGTCCAGGACTAGATGGCTTTACATGTGAATGCTACCAAACATAAGGAAGAGTTAATACCTGTCCTTCTCAAATTACTCCAAAAATTGAATAGGAAGGAATACTTCCAAACTCATTTTATGAGGCTAGCATTACCCTGATACCAAAACCAGACAAAAACACCACAAAAAAGAAAATTATAGGCCAATATCCCTGACAAACANGTTCCATGACTTGTAGCTCTTATGATAAAGCCACATAGTTTCCCTATCAAAAAGCCTTCCTGCCAAAACAATGTGATCCTAATTCTCCCCTCCCCAGGCTAGGATAAAAATCCTTAAGTATTAAAGGAAAATTCAGTTTACATAGATAGAAATATGTGCTCAAACAGAATACAGTAGCATACGATACAAGAATTGTGGTGAAGCTTGAGACTGATCTGCAGGTGAACACAGTTCTTTGTCCCAAATCCCTTTCATTTGTGTCAATGTCAGTTTTGACTGTAGAAGGGTCATGAAAGTGCACTGTATCAGCTAGTCTTGATGAGCAAACATGTCAGAACAGAAGAAATATATTTAACTCATCTACAGCAGTTCTTTCCCTTAGTGTCCAGAGAGAGTACCTTCATAAATAAAAATGTATTCCAAAACGTTTGTTTCTTTCCCAGGGGCAAGGGCACCTAGCCTAAAGAAGACTAAGGATTTTTTACCCATGCCAATTTGTATATATTTTCGTTTCTACAACTAAACAGAATCCTGATGGAATGTGAAGAAATAAAGTAGTGAATATTAAAGAATATCTTCTGAGCTATTTTTATTGCTCTATATTTTTATTAACAATTTGTACTTGAATGAATTTAGTTTATAATATATGCTAATTTTTGCACAATATGATCACATAAGTATTGATGAAACTGTAAGATGAGGTAGATATTTTCAGGCTTGTAAAACATTGTTTCCATCTATTCTTGGGTCATTTCTGCACAAAATGGCAGATGGAATCAGAGCAAACAGTCTAAGATGGGAAAGAGAAATGGGGACGTTTCTCATTCACAGGGAAAGTCTTTCTCACTTCTTCAGATTCCATTAAAATGTTTTATCTTTACTTTTATAACATTTATTACTTATAGCAAAAGAAGTAACATCTAAACCTCCTCAAAATGGTGGCACAGGACCATGAGCTCACCTCCTCCTATGGACACACAGAATATGCACCTGCACACAGGGCAATTCCTCCTGCAGAACTGAGGGCTGATTAAACAGCTTTGCACAACAATGACAGAGGGACCACAAAGAAAAGGGGAGAAGGGATTGAGACACAGTAATGAGAGGGACTGGGACGCAGGACAGGAATCCAACCCTAGCGCAGCAACCTACAATAGGAAGAGATATCACTGAGGGGCCTGTGCACAGAGTTGGGACACAGAAAAACAAAACAAAACAAAGCAAAAAAAAATCCCCCC
>NW_017731504.1:486871-487656 GCF_001890085.2 Hipposideros armiger
ACTCCTTCAAGACCAGGAGAGGCAGCTGTTTCGCCTAATTCATAGAAATAAACACACAAAGTCAAAAAAAAATTAAGAGAGAGAAAAAATATGTGCTGAAACAACAAGGTAAAATTGTAAAAAAAAAAAAAAAGAAAAACCCTAATTTAACAGAGGTAAGTAATTTTCCTGATAAAGAGTTCAAAGTTATGGTCATAGAGATGTTCACTGAACTCAGGAGAAGAATGGAAGAACACAGTGAAAATTTCAACAAAGGATTATAAAAATATAAGAACCAATCGGAGCTGAAGAATATAATAACTGAAATTTACAAAAAAAATACACTAGAGGGAATCAACATCAGAATAGACAATACAGAAGAATGGATCAGTGATCTGGAAGACAGGATAGTGAAAACTACCCAATCAGAAGAAAAAAGAAAAATAATTTTTCAAAATTAGGATAATTTAAGGGACCTCTGGGACAACATTATGCATACTAATATTTGCATGTTAGGGGTGACATAAGGAGAAGAGAGAAAGAAAGAGGCAGAAAACTTATTTGAAAAAGTAATAATTAAAAAATTCTCTAATCTGGGTAAGGAAACAGACATACAGGTCCAGGAAGAACAGTGTCTCAAACAAAATGAACCCAAAAGGATCCACACCAAGACACATTATAATTAAATCAGCAAAATTAAACCTAAAAGGATAATCTTAAAGAAACAAGAGGAAAACAAATAGTCACATACAAGAAAAGTCCCTAAAACTATAAGCTGATTTTGCAGAGGAAACTTTCCAGGACTG
>NW_017731504.1:488556-494626 GCF_001890085.2 Hipposideros armiger
CTGACATACGTATTTTTAAGGTAATTTATTCCTTGGGCTTTACTATGTGAATATTTTCAATTATGGTAAAGCACTACAAAATATTAAGTACTTGTTTGTTAATCATCGGAGGACAGTGACAAATTAAGAAATATGATGCAAATATGTTTTCCTGAATTAAAACAAATATAAAGAATGCAATTCAAATAAAAATTGGCAATCTTAATGTTTTAAACCGAGTCATAATACTTTCTGCTCAAAATCCAAAATAATGATAAAAATGGAAATTTAGAATGGTACATGCAACTATCAATATAGGTGAGTATAACAGTCTACAAGTCACTAAAGGCTTCACCTATTCTATGACATCTAAAGAGCTAAACTTAATATTAAAATAATTAAGATTGAAAAAGGGACAGGACCATTTAGGCTACTTTAGCCCCTTCAGCACACATTGAATATAGCTGTGGAAGAGCTTCAACTGTTTCCAGTTTCTGATAACACATTAGGCCACTTAATATAACATCCGGTGTACTGTTTGCTTTTTGATACCAAACAAGATAGACTGATTGATTGAGTCACTCACAGGTATCATTCCTTCAACAAATATTTACTGAAAGATTATCATGTCAGACACTGGGAGAGAGAATATTTCCACATCACTTAATTGAAATTCAACAAGTATTCTCACGTTATAATAGGGATTAAAAGATTTAATATTTGTATAATGTTTAAAACAGTATAGGGCACATAGTAAGTACAATACAAATGTTTGTTAAATAAATTATATTGAAGAGTCAGTTGTAATATGATCTTTGTATAAGATTTTGATTGTTTTACTTCTCTCCCAAAGGTTTCTATGGCATAAGAGATAGTAGTAGAATCCTGAAATACCAGCCAGGAAGCTGAGAATAGGAAACAACTAAGTCAGTATGTGCCCATATAAAAATCACCTGATAAGGGCTGGCNCTCAACATAATAAAGGCCATATATGACAAACCCACAGCTAACGTACTCAATGGTGAAAAGTTGAAAACTTGTTCCCTAAAAGCAGGAGCAAGACAAGGATGCCCACTCTTGCCGTTTTTATTCAACATAGTTGGAAGTCCTAGACACAGCAATCAAGCAAGAGAAAGAAATAAAAGGCATCCAAATTAGAAAGAAAGACTCATCATATAAGATTTAGAATATTGAGAGGAAATATTGTTTTTTAATATTAAGTATCATTCTTAAATTAGGAATCAAAGCCCAATGCTTCTCTGTATTAAAACGGATTAGCCTGCATTGGCACCAAAACATGATATAATGATTCTTTGGAGAAAAATGGACACACTAGCACAAATATTTTATTGTTGATACTTAACCCAGTCCCCAAGGCATAACAAAAGCTGTAAGCACAGCAAGTAGCACCACTCTAACCCTGAAGATGGCAGTGGAGTTGACTGAGCCACAGCAACAAGTAGAGAAGAATGGCAAAGGCAGGTCCTAGAAGTCTTGGGCTCCAAACATGTTGAGTCTTTTAGCTCTGCATTGGGAGAAGATGACCTCCTCTTTGGAGTTCCCTGGGGAAAATGAACATGACTGGAACTCAAGCTCTGTCATAGAGACTCTTCCGTTTTATCAGGGCAAAGCAGTTCATTGTAGGATAGCCTTAGTTTTAGGAACAGAGAGATGGGCTAGCCATGGCTACAGAGGGAACCAATCACTGTTAGGTATTTTAATGCCTAAACCTATTTGGCCAGTTTATACCTTAAGAATCATTCTCTGCAACAGCAGTTATTGCATCTCCTCCAAATAAACATACTCTTAAAATCAATTACAAATTCATTACATTTGCATATTTAATTTCTTCCAATACACAATTTACATGCCTTCAGATTGTTGGCTGATGATTTCAACTCCAGAGTGATCTCCTAAAACTATTTGTCTAGGTAATCAGTGCTTGACAGTAGAATTTTCTGAGTTACCCACAATAATCTCATTGTGCTCCTGTGAGGATTAATTGTGATAAGGCCCTCAAGCCGCTTAGCACTTTGCCTTATGCCCACTCATCTGTTGTTTTTAAAACCAAAATTCTGTTTTATATGCAGTTGATTTTCTGGGTGTCGTTGCTGTTGTGTTTTCTTACTCCAGGAAAAATGTCCTGTGCTTTTAAAACTTCTTTAAAATTATTTTTAAAGTCTACCTAACAGTCCATTAACAGAAAGGTCACAGTCTTTCTAACAATATATTTATTGTTGAAGACTTTGGTAGTTACAGATTATTCCTATAAATAATATTGCTATGAATATTTATTTAAATTAATCTTTATCTGCAAATTTATTGCTCTGTATCCAGTTATTTTCTTTCAATTTCTACTTTAATATATTTAACATGCAAGATTTTCTAAAAACCGCATACATGATACAAAGAAAACCAAAATGCAAAGGCATGCAATATATTCTTTGGAATGATATGCAACTTGTTTTCTATGACCTCAGTAAATTCCCAATTGAAAAAAATAACTGTCTCAAAATTTAATTTCATTTTGTGGAATAAAAACATGCTCAATTTAATAATATTTTTGTTCAAGCAAGATGGTAACTTTATATGACACTAATTTAAACTAGAATATACTTTATGCAGCAAAACATTGCAACTTGTATTTCTCTCAAATCATAGAGAATGACATCTTTTGTCAAGTTATTCAGAGAAAAGATAAGGTAAATGTAGCCTTCCTCATAGACTAAATGTTTATTTTCTTGTGCCATTTTTGATATTGTGCTAGTTGACAGCAGATTAAAAACTAAACTTAAAAAAGTCCATAGCCACAAGCCTATATCAGCAAGCAGTCTCCAGAATCTATCCATAGCTATGTTCCTACTTACTCATAGGTCCTCCTGTTGATCTAAACCCAGATATAACAAAAATTTATGATCCTATTCCCATCTGACATTTCAGTCACAGCCCGTCTAAGAAGGGGGAAAAGGGGACTAATACGTAGGCATTACTTAGAAGGAAATGTTTGAAAAGCTTGTCAGAATTTAATTTATGTATTCTCTGAATAATACCAAAGTCCATAATGCATCTATGAAAATAATCATCAAGCACTTATCCAAAAGAATGTTAATGTATATCATATGTAACCTAAAGAATAGTAGCTTAATATAAATGCCTATGAATAGTTTTGAGAAAGAAGCCTGTTAAGAAGAAAGGAAAACTGAAACAGGGAAGAGAAAGGCAATAATGCTGACGTCTTGTTTGTCAGGCTATGCTAAAATACAATCATAATAACAGGCTATTGTGAATCTCAGAAAACAACTAAATATAATCTCTATGTAAAAAAGGTTTATTGTCTTCCGGGCTCTGTGAAGACAAAGGCACCTCTATAAACCTCAAAGAGGTTTTAAATTTGATCATAAATAAGCACTTGACAGAATTTTCTATCCAATTACATTATATTTAGCAGTGTGAAAAAATGGAATAGCATACTCAAAAAATTATATTAAAATATCTTAATTTTCCATCAAATATTTGTTGAGAACTTACTATGTGTGCCTAACAATATACTTGAAACTAAGGTCATAGAGCATTTAAAATATACTGTGAAAGAAAGTTATTTCACTACTATTCTAATCATAAATTCGAGCATTGTAGTTTGGAAAGCTATATCTGTCTAATCAGATCAGTTTTAGACTAAATCTTTCAGAAGACTTTAAAATAAACATTCCTCAATAACTTACTAGAAAATCTATTCAGATAATGGCCTTGATGACTGAAGTCATATTTTGGAACATCTTATCTCATAACACCATTGTCCACCACAGAAAAAACTTCCAAACTATTTCAAGTTTTATGCCATGATTAGAATCAAGGAGAGTTTGAAGGAGATACATATAAAATAAAACAAAACACAAGGGGACTCTTGGTTCCATTAAAAAAAATAAAACGAGCTTATCTGAAGTCATGTGTAATTTGGAAGGACAGAGGTTGAGTCTATTAACAGAATACAAAGCAGATCAAACAAATGAGGATTTTCAAGCACATGGTTAGCGGTCGCACATCACCAGAGTACAGTGCAATAAACAGAAGATTACAAAGATGTGGCCCTTACTCTTAAGAAGCTTTCTAGCTATTAAGACAGACAAAGTTGCAGAAATTTAGAAACAGGGCAAAACATTGGTAAAACTAGCTAAAAAGGGTTCATTCAGCCTTAAAGGGCAGGCAATATTTATAAAGGTGAAAGAAAAATAAAGGTGAGGATGATCAGGTAAGAGAAAGTACCATGATAAGTACTTCAGGGTGCTAATGAGCAAGGCACATTTGCACGGGAATGGGGGTAGGTGTAGAGGATTGATCTGACTTGATGAAGGTATGAGAGGTGGAGGCCAACATGCTAAATTCCAAGAAGAGGGGCAGACAGCCTCACGAAAAGAGGCAGAAAGGGCAGAAGAAGATAGATGAGGATTTGTATAGGACGCCTGAATGTGTGTATTGGGGAGTAGATATAGGTGTAAACTGAAACTTGAGGGTCCTACCTACTTCACAGATTGGTATGTGAATAACGAGACCACCCCAATGGTATTTTGAAGCACAATCTTTAAGCTTGTACTTGCATTCCATATTTTATCCACAAATATTTGTTGAGCCACCTAAATTGTCATCAAATACCTACATGGACAGGCTTATAACCAAATAAACAAATCCAGTATCTTTCCTCCAGGCAACCAGCCCCATACCAGCATCCTGATATGTCCGCAAATCTTCTAAACCTTTTACTAGTAGTATCTAAGATCAACAGCTTGCACCTCTTATTTCTGAAAACAGGGTTCAGATGTGACCCTGAGGAATGAAAGATGCCACCACCCCTATCAGAAACCTGTTGTTCCTGTCTGAGGGCCCGCCCACTGTGTCTACTGCCAAAATGTGAGCCTTCAGAAATCTAGACTTTACAACCATACCCTCTTTTCATCACTCTGCCCCTCACTTGCATCAGTAAAACTTCAGCTTGCAGCGAGGAAACCACTGCCCTCTCATCCCAGAGCTACACATAAACAAGGGTGTCCAAACTAAAATGGAGTTTTAAGATTACTGGAACAGGTACTTGGCTTCCAGCCTGACAGTCATTTGGCTGGACTGAGACAGGTTTTACTCACTGTCAATTCACACACTTCAACACACCTTCCACCCCTACTGGCTGGACAAGGTACAGAGACGGATCACGCCCCAACTGTTATTGTATTTTTAGCAATATTGTGACTTCCGAAGACTTGTTGACCTTCCGTAACCCAGGACCTGCCCACAATCACCCATGGCTACCCCCAGCAGCATCAATAATGTTTAAGCTCAGAGGCATCTGACATCTCCTCTCCACTTCTTCATAACCAGCAAAGGAACCTGAGCTCCTCATGTACATTTACCCACACTTTGCCAAATGCCCTTCAGTTGCCATATCTCAATAGTTCAATGAAAAAATTTTAATTCCACTTCCCCGGATGCTTATCATAGCAAGAGATACATATTTCAACTGGTAGCTAGAGACCAAGGGAGCAAGAGGAAAGAGAGACAGGTACAAAGATAACTGAAGTCTTATATTTATTATATTGATTATTTTCCATCACGTTAACTGTGCTCCAACAAGTACAATTTAAAGCTATATGCAACTATTTTAGTGACTATAAAAAGTCAATTGATTGGAACAATAACATGTTGAATAAAAATATTTATTGTAGGGCCAGCCGAGTGGCTCAGTTGGTTAAGAGTTGGCTTAAGAGCACAGGATCTGAGCAACGGGGCTGCCGGTTCGAGTCCCACAAGCGCCAGAGATGCTGTGCCCGAGCTGAGCTGTCGCTGAGCTGCCAACAGGTGGCAGGATGGCTCAGCTGGTATAACAACAAGATTGCCTGTTCAATGGTGGGCTACGCCCACTCGGAACTAAGACTGAACTCGGCACCTTGAGCTGAGCTGCCACCTGGATGGTTCAGTGGATAGGGCGTGTGCTCTTAACGACAAGGCTGCTGGTTCAACTCCCGCATGGGATGGTGGCTACGTCCACCCACAACTAAGATTGAACACAGCACCTTGAGCTTAGAGGCCACAAGCTGCCAACGGG
>NW_017731504.1:496276-500289 GCF_001890085.2 Hipposideros armiger
TCAGAATAACTCTATGATACTGTGGAGCAGAAAGAAACTGTCCTCTGCCCATCAAGATTCTTTCAGTTGGCCTAATTAAATCTACATAAGAAAGATTAACAATAGAAAATAACCAAATTTAATTACATATATATGTATGGGAACCACACATTATGAGAGCCAGAGACCTCATGACAGGTTCAGAGACAGAAAGGGAAAATGAGATATATACACAGTCTGAGCTAAGGATGAGGTAAGACATCTTGGGGCTTCAGAGGGGAGCAAGGTAATCTGCAGAAAGATAAGAAGAACAGATATTCAATAATTAGAAGTTTGCCCTTCCATATAGACAGGTCATTAAAAGTTATTTCTGGTTGTTTATTTTGGTTTTTAGATTCCACATATAAGCAAAATCATATGGCATTTGTGTTTCTTTGTCTGATTTATTTCACTTAGCATATTACCCTCTAGGTCCATCCAAGTTGTTGCAAATGGTAAGATTTCATTATCTTTTATGGTCAAGTAATATTCCATTGTATAAATGTACCACCTTTTCTTTACCCAGTCCTCTATTGATGGACACTTAGATTATAAATAATGCTGCAGTGAACATAGGGGTACATACATCTTTTCAAATCAGTGTTTTGGATTTCTTTGGATAAAAACCCAGAAGTGGAATTGCTGGGTCCTATGGCAGTTCCATTTTTAATTTTTTGAGGAACTATCTTCCATAGTGGCTACACCCATTTGCAATCCCACCAACAGTGCATGAGAGTTCCCTTTCCTCCACAAACAAAATAGAAACAAACTCACAGATATAGAGAACAAATTGATGGTTGCCAGATGGGAGGGGGTTTTGGAAAGTTGAGTGAAAAAGGTGAAGGGATTAAGAAGTACAAATTGCCAGTTATAAAAACAGTCACAGAAATGTAAAGTACAACAAAGGGGATATAGTGAATAATATTGTAATAACTATGTATTGTGTCAGATGGATACTCAACTCATTAGGATGATCACTTCGTAAGTTATATAAATATATAATCACTACGTTGTATATCTGAAACTAATATAATATTGTATGTCAACTGTAATTGAAAACTTAAGAAAAAAATTCCAGTAATTTCTGGTGATAACTCTTATGGGCAAGGCCTCTAATTAAAATTCTTTAAGGGAGAGGTAAAAGTTTCTCCTGAGCCTTCAGGGTCTTGATTGCCTTCAGGTCAAAATAATTCACATGCCAATGTGGCACATCGTGGGGGAGGAGGGCTGTTCTGAACCCTTCAATACTATCATTACTCCACTTTACAGATGAGGAAACTGAGGCACAGAGAGGCTGAGTACCTTGCCAAAGTCATACAGGTAGTAAGAGGCAGAAACTAGATTTATACCACGGCAGTGGGGGCCAGCATTTGTAAGGATCCTCACAGGCTCTGTCTCCCTAAGTCAGAATTGTTTCTGTTTATTCATGTTTAGTTATCATATATCTCCATAAGGGGAAAGAAAATCAATACAGATTTTACCTTACAAAAAGGGACAGTAAAAGGACACTTTGAAATGTTCCTAAGCCATACAAAGAGTAGAACAGCAAAACTGAGGCAACAAATGAGAGTCCGGGGATAAAATGAGTCTTAAATTTCACATGATCATAACTAATCATTTTTGATATTCAAATGTATTTTGCATATCAAAATACAAAGTTGGAACCCATCAAGTATTGGCAAAGTACAGAGAAAGCATATCTGCATCTTCCTCAACTGAACAGAGGAAATTCCAACTGCTTTGCCCTCGTCCAAGCCCCCCTGCCCTCAATCTACTGCAAACAAGGATATGTAAACAAGCTACAGATCACAAAAGGTAATAAGTACCAACAACATGTAACATGACTTTTCCATAATAAATAAACTGCAACAATTGCAGCAAAATACATTTGAAAGTTGCCTTTACTTAGAAATCCTGCCTAAGAAAATACAGCAAAGGAAGCAGACTTTTCTCAAATTGTCCAAAATGAAGATAAATGTTAGTGTGACAAATGCATCTATCACTTTTTCCTGAAAACCAAACAATCATTTCGGCAATTTATCAAGAAGAAGTAAAGCTTGAAAACTGCCAATATTTGTCTGCCTCAGAGAGAAAGATCAAGAAATACCCATGGCAGTACCTTCAAAGAATATGGCAAAGCTTGGTTCTCATTTTTTCCACCATGTAGCTCTGATTTGTGAAATAAGAGTTTAAAAGAGTGTGAGGCTTTCTAAATGTTTGTAATCACAAATCCTGCCAACCGCTACTTCTCTTTTAGTTGAACATGTTTGGGGCCACTGAAGCTGGGCTGTCAGCCCCTGGTTTGATGATTTTTTAGTAAAGAGAGAGACTTCAATATGCTTTCTGCCCAAAATGTTTGAAACAGACACAGGAGCTTACTAGGCTGGATGCCTCAGCCTCCCACAACCGCTCGGCCAAACCACTCTATCAATCACGATTATTTGGTGCCCCCCTCTGGCCTCACTGCAGCAGTTTAATTTAGCTCCTCTCAGACACTGAAAAGAATTGCTACGCAAACGTCTAAGGTGGAATCACAAAAACTGCCTGTGAGAGAAACCTCATTTTGTCTGCACTTATAATTATTCCAATTCTCCAAAGCAAAAGAAAATTTGGTGGGGCTGGCTACATGCTTTTAAAGTCATAATGTACTTATGTGATATAATTTCACTTTATGGATTTTTAAATATCCCCCTAGGAGATTAGAGAACTCTGATCAGTTTTTCAGTTAAGATAACTCAGCTACCTGGGCTCTGCACAGAAGACTAAGGCGATTGACTTTGCAGAAATCATTCTGTAAAACTGAGCCTCAGAACACTGTGCAATGGAAATCTTTATCCAAAACTCAGGTTCAATCATATTACTCAGTAAGGTCCTACAACTCCTTTCATGTCCAGTTATTCACTAGCCTTCACCCACGTCCCCTGGGGGTCTTCACTAAAGAGGCACAAGTTGTTTCCAGTCACAGAAAGCTTCCAGCAACTCAAAGTGAGTTTCTTTTCTATATCCAAGGCCTCCTGCACTATGGCCACTCTCTTTGGGGTGGCCATATTTCTTCTGTTAGGTGAACATGGTCTGATCTCTTTGGGGGACAGCACACCCATTGGTTTCCAGTTTGTATCCTTAAGGAGCTGGGCAGGGGGAGAGGATTCATGGCCACACTTACCGAGAGGGATGAGTCAGTGCAAGTGTCAGAGCTAAGTTTAAGACATAAGGCTGCTGGGGTTTCCAGAGCAGTGCTAAGGGTCAGATCCGGACAAAGAGTCAAGCTGTAATGGCAGGAGAGTGACAAGCCAGGGAGGCTCCCTGTGGTGACAGGAAGATGCCTATGGGACAACAATGTGTACGGGGCTGTGGGCGCCAGTGCCAGTTCCTGATGTAGCTGGCGTGAAGGACACATACGACACAGAGAGATCACGGGACGTCCCTAATGCTTCCTCTCTTGCCCTTCGTGCAGAGTTCTGAAATTCAGCGATGTCCTGGATTAGAACATACAACTGCTCCTTTTCTCCAAGTGGTAAAAAACAAAACTGAAAAAGCCTCTGCGGAAAAAAAGGTCAATTAAAATTTAGCCTTGAGAGAATGAGCAAATCAAGGGCATGGCCATAGACCTTTTCTGAAAACCTCTGAAACAATTAAGTTTGTAAGTAGTCTCACTTAAAAAAAACAAAAAAATGGACAAGAAAGCAAGTAATAAAATTAATCACAGTGAGGTCTTGCTTTAGTACTAAATGCGATGGGAACCAATGATTTAGTCCTTCAGCAAAAGAGAAGATGGGCAGGAGTGTATACATATCGTGCACTAAGCATCATGAGGATCATACTTTCTAGGCCAAAGGTGGTTCTACTAAACCCAGTTTTATTTTCCCTCAATATCATCTGTAAGGCAAGACAGGCATACCTCATTTTATTGTGCTTCACTTTATTGTGCTTTACAGATACTGCAGTTTTTACAAATTAAATGCAAGACCCTCCACCAGCAAAATGATTAGGACTCA
>NW_017731504.1:504136-505377 GCF_001890085.2 Hipposideros armiger
TGAATGTTTCATAATTTATTATGCATATTGCTTTCACACCATTTTAAAGTCGAAAATTCCCAAGTTGAACCACTGTAAATCAGGGACTATCTGTATTGTTCTCTGACCCCGGTTTCTGGCATTGAGCTCCTAAAAACCCTGGTAATTCCCTAAATGATAAGACAGCACTAGGAGCAGGTTTTGTTCTTTCACCCTACTTCCTGACACAGGGCTCCTGAAACCCTTGTGATTTCCTGGGTGATAAGAGTATCTTTTGTTCTAATGAGGAGACTCTGGGTGGGCTCTTGGATGAGGGCTGGTTATTGGAAAGACCAAGCCATGATTTAGAAACCTGGATTGTTCAGTCACCCCCACCCCACCCCTCATTCTCTAGGAGGGGACAGGGGCTGGAAATCCATTCTGGGTCAGTGAATACATCCATGTACTGAGAGGGTGACGCATGCCAACTCAAAGGGGACAGAAGCTCCTGAGCTCAGGCATCTAGCAGACCTTGTACTGTGTATCCCTTCATCTGGCTGTTTGTCTGTACCTTTCGTCATATCCTTTAATTAACTGGCAAACATAAGTGTTTTCCTAAATTCTGTGTGCTGCTCTAGCAAATTAATCAAACCCAAAAAGGAGGTCATGGGAACCTCTGATTTACAGCTATGGGTCAGAAGCCCAGATGACATCCTGGACTTGGAACTGGCATCTGCAGTGGGGTGAAAACAGCCTCGTGGGACTGAGCCCTTAATCTGTGGGATCTGATGCTATCTCCAGGTAGACAGTGAGATAACTGAGTTAAACTGCAGGACACCCAGATGATGTTGTAAAGAGTTGCTTGGTGGGGAAAGAACCCACACATTTTGTAATGAGAAATGTCATGGGCATAGTAGTAGTGTGGTAGTAAAGGAGAAACAGAAGGTAGACTGGAGTGTTTTTTTTTTTCCCTTAAGCAATACGGCCCTCTACCTGTCTCTATTAAATGCACATTTTATACATTATAGAAAGAGATTTTCAAGTCATTAGACTACATATCCATGATTTTGATTTCTAGTTCTGAGGCTCACGTGCAAATGAAATCCTTAAGAAAATATTCTGTAGTTAATTCTACATACTTGCCTCACGGCCGAGGTTGTAAACTTCTGGAAAGCAAAAGTCAAACTCCTTGAGTTATACCTAGCATTTCACATACCCAGGACATTTTGAGGCATAACTAGGTGCTATAAGAAATCTCTTTTAAAAATATTCTTGGAGCCGGC
>NW_017731504.1:507422-511008 GCF_001890085.2 Hipposideros armiger
ACATCAAGGGTAATATAACAACAGCTCTGATGGTCATTCCAGAAAAAGAGTTCCAAAAAATTGCTTTGAAGGGTGGATTAGGTGCTGGTGTCAGTGCATAACTTCCCAAGGGGAGTACTTCGAAGGTGACTGTAGTGATATTCAGCAATGAGGTATGTATAATAGCACTTTTTCTAGGATGAATTTGTGAACTTAATTGTCCAACTTTGTATATGAGGGATCAGTGATGACTCCCATGTTTCTGGTTTAATAACTCAACAGATGGGAGTTTCATTCAAGAATGAAAACAGAAAAAAGGTGGAAGTGCTTGGGAAGGAAAAGATCATAAATTTTGTTTGATTTGTTGAATATAGGACCCCCATAGAGAATCCTAATCAAAGCAGCAGCGGGTGAATATTTTCAATATAGCTCCTGTGCCAATGACTGAGCTTTAAGGTAGTGACAAATAGAACCTCTAAGCTAGACTGGTCTCAAGGAACCAAGGCAGAGAAGAATGTCAAGAAGTAGTGATTAGTCAGTCTTGAAAGCGGCAGAGAGATCAAAATAATAAGTCTAAAATGTATCCAAAACTCTTGGTGATATGGAATAAATTAGAGAATTTTTCCAGAGCAGGATTGGTGTGCAGACGGTGACTAAAACTTTACGACAGTGAGTAAAAATATCAGGAAGCAAGGAACAAAATTATAGGCTAATCTTTCAAGAAGCTTGACTAAAACAATACATTCGGCTCCTGCCTCCAAAATGTAACATTCTGCTGGAATTTAAGAGTCACATGTAGCCTGTCAACAAACTCTTACATTTTTAAGCATCTGTCCACACTCTCTATAATACCTTTGGCTGTCCAACTCTGCAATCAATAAAATGTTTTACAATTGTATTGATTTTAATGAGAACACCCCTGAAAAAACTATCAATTTTTGTATCATATAAATATGCATTATATGTCAATATTATGGTTAGTTGAAGCTTCAATTTTGCTAAGGAAAACTAGCATTGCTTGTGTTGTATCCAAGGCAGTAAGAATGGGTTTTACTATTGAAAACAGTCCATTAACAGCTCTAGATGGATTTTCCAAGTGATCTATTCAGTTTAAGTTTTGAAAAATTATATAGTACAACAAATTCTTAGGAGTTCTAGTAAAAAAACAAACTGGAATCTGTATAAATTGAATCAACTACCCTTTATTTCTAGAGATGGCAGCTCCAGGTGTCAAATGAGAGTTGTTTTCTCCAACCTGAGTCACTAGAATTATACTTCTGGGTTAATTGTCTCCAAATCTACCCTTATGGTCAGACTGTAGAAGTCTGAATAGCGTAAAGTATGCTGCAGTAACAAACAACCCCAGCTTTTCAATGACTTAAACAGGAAAGGTTTATTTCTTACTCATGTTATATGTCCCTATGTAAGTCAACAGGGGGTATCTACTCATCTAGTCATTCAGAAAACCAGAGTCATAGAACAGCCATCATTTCAATCACAGAGCAAAAGATCTAGTGAGACTTACAATCAACCATAGTAGGAAATGTCACCTTTGCTGATAAATATTTAGTTAAGGTCCAAACCGAGGTATAAAAGAACCACAGAATGAGAGAATTCAATCCTATCATGAGCCCAAAAGGTGAACACATAGATATATTGGGAGAATTTTATTAATGGCTACCACACAAATTATATTGGTTAGGCCTGCATCTTCCCATAAGGGTGCCAAAAAAATGTATACACATGACTTGTATTCATCTTTTGTTATCAGTATATATTAAGTATTACAATTTTAATACAGTTTTTTCCTTTCTTAAAATGTGTATACATCTTTTTGACATCGTGTGTGTGTGTGTGGGGGGATGTGTATAGCAATGAGAAATGGTTGATACATTTTCCCATTTCATAAGACTCCTGGGTGTGGACCACCTTTGTGTATTGTTTCTATGCCACCACATTTACGTCTTGCTTTATTTATCTACTCAGATGTCCTCATCAAACCAGAAGCCCTCAAGAAATCTGAGGCAGACTTTTAAACATTACTGCAAGTTGGGTTATTTTCACACACCCACACACAAAAAATAATTGCACCCAAAGAGACATCATGTCTTTTGAAAGTATGTAACAGAAAAATAAAATTATTTTCTGTAAGGATAACTGCATACTTGATGTTCAGGAGATGTGATTTCCACATTTCACTGGCAAATGAGTAGCCTTCTTTGATAAAGGGATAATCAAGGTTCATTTTTCACTTGGGAAGAGAGAGAAAGGGAATGTTTGCATGGACTGCTTCCGCCGCAAGCCTTCTGGCTCAACATTTCCCTCCAGCTATATTTTTAATTGATTGACTCCTTTCCAGACATCTTTAGATTATGCAGTGAAGCAGTGGAAGGAATGCAATGTTTTGACCTTGACCTTATACTAAGAAATACTTTACATTTTTTTTCCTAAGTCTGTTTCTTCCCAAAGCCAGGCAAACTTTCTTTTGCTGTAACCAGTTATTTCTTTAATAAATTTAGAATCCTTAGCAGCCTACAAATTAATTGCAAAATGAAATTATTAATGGCACATTTGGATATTTTGTCTGTATGCTCATACCAATTTTTGTATGTATATAACATTTTTTTCTGTGTAACTCTTTCCAATATTTCTACTCATATTTGCTCTCTCATCCAATTCACAATTATTTTTTAAACAACTAAGGTTCATTGACAGTTCCCTGATAACATTGGTTTTCTCCTTACTAATTTATTCAAAGCTGATGAGTATAAAGTCACCCTTTTTCTAAAGCAAAACCTACCTTTTAGAACAATGCTTCCTTTCTGTGTTTTTTTCTTTCTAAACCAGGACACTTCTCTGAGATCTCAAGGGAACAAGTTTTTAGAGTTAGTTCTCCATCCTTTTGAACTTGTAAACTCAATAAGCTGTCCCCTGGCTGCCCAGTTGGTTCTAGATGCATGTGGTACTTGGATTCCTGTGGATTCAGGTACAGTTTAAATTTGTATAAATTCCTCAAGCTAACATTGTATAAATGATTTGGCCAGGTGGCTCTTCTTAAGAGGGACTTATTTTCAAATTAAAGCAAAATGGCTGAAGTCAACCCCGGATGCAACATTAAAACATTAAATAGGTTTGTTCCCCATGTGCATGTAGTCACATGGCATGATGCCAATGAAGCGTCAGGGTCCCCACTTGCCCAAGGCCCAGAGAAAGTCCCCAGCATTGCTGTATTTTTATAATATTTATTCTTTTTCTTAAAGAGGGGCTCAAAATAGTATAAGCTTCAAGTCTCACAAAATCCCTACATACTTGTACAGTATTAAAATAGATGCAATTCCCTCTTGGTAAATGTCAACACAGATGAAAACAGGCAGAGAGGCTCTTCTCGATTCCTGAAGAATATATAGTTTAGTGGTTAACGGGGGGAGAGGGGTGGTAGATGAGGGTAAACAGAATGAAATATATGGTGATGGAAGCAGAACTAACTGGGTGGTATATATATATATATGTAATGTATAGATGATGTATTACAGAATTATACACTTGAAACCTATATAACTTTACTAACCATTGCCACCCCAGTAAGCTTTAATTAAAAAAAAAAGAA
>NW_017731504.1:511578-528391 GCF_001890085.2 Hipposideros armiger
GGAAACTACGTTAGCTAACAAACTTTTGATTGATCATCTAGAGATTATTATACACTATATTCTTTGATTCCAATGGAAATGTTACCTAGTGGCCATATCAACAGCTTGGTTATTTTTTGTATATGAAAGACACATTTTCCCTCTAAATAACCTCTATAACTTACTGCAAACAATCCTGACATGCAGCTATGACCCAGATGTTCAATTTATTTGTTTCCTAATCTAAGAGCAATAATCTCTCTTTTATTTTTAACAGCAAGACACTAGTTCTGTAACATAAGTGAAGCTGAATGAAAGAGAAGAGGGCAGGGAGGCATAGAACATAGCAGGAGTCTTACAGCTCAGAGATGGAAGGAAAGACAAGAGTGCCAAGACCAGCCTGCCTCATCAAACCTCTTTGGCGTGTGTGTTGGGATCTCTGTGTTGAGTGAAATGTTTGAAGTGTTTATGAATACTGGAGCTCAGAAAACACAATAGAAACCTCAATTAACTAAACAATTTAATTCTTTTTTCAGGACATATGTACTCTTACTGAGTCTTCAATCATCTTCCCAGTCTCACCAACGAACCCTGAGGGATTCACACCCTGGAATTCGTCCATGCTCTATCAAGAGACATCTCAGAAGGCTCCCCCATAGCAGGCACACTGTGTCTGCTCTCCAGGTGATGGTTTCTACCCTGATGGAGCCCAAGTGCTTATGCTCCTGGGTATAAGCTGACCTTATTCTCTCACCCTGCCTTCCTGTTGCCATGTTTTGTTTTGTTTTTAATTATTCCTTTCCTTGATTTATTTTACAACAGTTATGTTCTCTTGGCTCCTGTCAAATTAGCTTCCTTGCTTTGGGTTCCGATTTCATGGCGTCACCTAATCCCTATATGCACACTTGATTTCAGCCCACCTCCTTGTCTGACTCCCAGTGGTACCGGCATGTGGACAGACACCCCAGTCCCATTCACACACACTCAGGGGCACATGTTCACTCACCGTCACAGTCAGCCACACCCAGGCCTCCACTTTCACACACTCACTCATATCCAATCCCCACCATTTACAATCACTCAGCCCCACTCACACAATCATTTCCAATAGTCTCATCCATTTGCTGTACTTCTCTCTCCCACAGAATCCTACTTACACTCCTTCATATCCATGACCAGTCACCCCACCGACTTCCATTCAGTCCAACTCAGTTTCATTTGGCCCCACTTACACACACTCACTCAAGTCAGCTCACTCACAGTCACACAGTCACCAACTCACATTCAGTCCCTCTGCCTCATAAACTCACAATCCTCACACTCAGGCACAGAGCCACATTCATACTCAGTGCCATTCACACCCTTCCTATTCACACACCCAGTAATACTAAGTCACACAAAATTCCAGGCTCATACCTAGCCACACTCAGTCCCACACACACCTAGTCACACTGTCACACTCACACCTAGTCACACTCAGTCCCACTCATGCCTAGTCACACTGAGTCACACTCACACCTAGTCACACTGAGTCACACTCACACCTACTCACACTGTCACACTCACACCTAGTCACACTCAGTCCCACTCATGCCTAGTCACACTGAGTCACACTCACACCTAGTCACACTCACACTTAGTCACACTCACATCTGGTCACACTGAGTTCCTCGCACACTAGTCCTACAGTACAACTCACACCTGGTCATACTCTGTCGTGCTAATGCAAAGAATCCCCCTCTGTCCCACTCTATTGTACTCCCTCTCACTTATTTGCTGTCACACTCACCCACCTCATTAATGGAGTCACGCTCTGCATTCGCTCACACTAGCTGAATCACAGCACTCACACAGACCTTCCCCATCCCTCATACAGGTCATCTTAGTCTGTCCAAGCTCCTATAACAAAATACCATAATAACAATGAGCATTTACTTCTCACAGTTCTGGAGGGAGGCTGGAAGTCCACGATCAAGATGCTGGAAGATTTGGTGTCTGATGAGAGCCTTCTTCCTGATTCATAAAAGGCGTCTTTTGCTGTTTCCTCACATGGTACAAGGGACAAGGGAGCTGTCTAGAGTTTCTTTTGTAAGGGTACTAATCCATTCATGAGGGATTAAGCACCCCCTTAAAGCTCCACCTACTAATAGCATCACACTGAACACTGACGGTTAGATTTCAACATAGGAATTTTGGCAGGTAGTGGGCAGGAGCCCATTCAGTCCATAACATGAGTATATTCATACACTCACACCTAGTCCCATGCACTCATATATAGTAATACTCAATCCCATTCACATATGCACTTACCCCCACTTGCAGTTCCATGCATGTGGGCACATGTGCCCAGACACCACACACACACACACACACACACACACACACACACACACACACACACACACACACCCCATTGCCAAGTTCCACTTATACACAAGCTCACAAACTGAGTCTTACACTCACATAAACACCGAGTCCCTCACACAGAATCCCACCTATCCAGATCTTCCCTCCTCCTTTCTCATACTCAGTCACAGCTTCACACCCAACTCCACCCTCACTGACTCCCATACCCAAAGCCCCTCACTCCTCCAGTGGCTTGCTCAGCCATAGGTTGCTACACCCAATACATTTGTTTTCTTCCACAAGTGTTATTACTTGACTAAACGGGGCAGAGAATAGTATAGTCATACAGTCTCCTCCTTTTTCTAAAGTTTTCTTGATTGGTATCCCTTCTTTATTTAAGTACTAAAGGAACAGGCAGGCCTGCCCTGGGATAAAGTTGAATTCAGTTAGGAAGGCAACACCCATATAGTAGTTCAATACAGGAAATGGAATACAGGAAACTGGTTCACATAGGAGCTGGAAGCACTAAGAGCTTTCGGGGAACAGTGAGGCAATTCTAGAGATTATAGGAGGCCGCTACCACCTTAAGGTTGGAAAGACAATGGGACGAAATGGTGTATTAGAGTTCTCCAGAGAAACAAACAAAATGGGTGGATGGGGGGGAGGGTGGAGGGAGAAAGAATGCACACAGGAGGGAGGGAGTGAGGGGGAGGGAAGGAGGGAGAGAGAGAGGAGGGAAGGAGAGAGACTGATTTATTTTAAGGAATGGGTTCATGTGATTGTAAGCTCTGCCAGGTTAGAAATTTGTAGGGCTGGCTGGCAGTCTGTAGAGTTGGGTAATATTTGATGATACAGTCTTGAGGCAGGATTGTTTCTTTGTAAAACCTCAGTCTTTGCTCTTAAGGCCTTCAACTGACTGGATGAGTCCCACTCACATTGTGGAGGGTAAGCTGCTTTACTTAAAGTCAACTGATGGTAAGTGTTCATCACATCCACAAACACCTTTACAGCAACATCTGGTGTTTGACCTAATACCTGGGCACCATAGACTAGCCCAGTTGACACATGAAGGTTACCATCATGGGTGGTATTATTGGAGCTCAGGGTAGAGGTCACCCAGCAAGAGCTAGAACCACAGAGGAGACAGAGCCAGTGCTGGACACTGACCCAAGGAGAAAGGGAGAGCCCTCCAGTTGTCCTCTCTTCCTGCTGTCCAGTCGCTCTAGTGCATTCATCCCATTGGCCTAACCTAACAGAAGCTAGTTGACAAGAGATCTGGGAAATGCCATTGGCAGAGGTCAGCCCCCTCAGTACCTACACGTGAGAAAATAGGGTAGGGTAGGAGTGGATCAAAAGCACTAGGAAGGACTAGCAAGGAGTAGGAGGATGAGTTCTAGATCTGCGAAGTGTTACATTTCTGAAACCAGGTCCAGTTTGACCCAGAAAGAAAATGTGTATATGAACTGAAAACACTCAAAGACCCAATGTAAAGCAACCTCAGCCATGCTGTTCTCAGAAGACCAGAGCTCTCTGCCCTCAAAGAAGCCCTGGGGCCTGGGCTGGAAGCAAGCTGTGTGGTGCCTGGAAACAATGGTATTAGTGAACCAACCAGACTCCAGCTCCCTCCAAACCTGGGCTAAAAGAGGATTGAGGTACTTTTCAACAAAATAAGCTTCCTCTTGGGTCATCCTTGATTTCACCAGCAGTTGAATAAAATGATCCCCCCAAATTACCATTCCCCCAGTGCCCGTTAGAATGCCAGGGATACAGGGGATATGCAACAAAAATGGATGAATGACTCCTTGAGGTTTTTTTGGTTTTGTTTTTTTAATATCAAGAATTTTGCTCAGGACTCTCCATTATCTGCCCAACCATCTTGGAAAGCCTGCGGTATGTTCAATCTCTGTCATATTTATGAATCTATGTCCTGCAGTTTCATCTTGATGAGGTAAAGATCCCTTTTATCATTAAAATGTATTTTCCAAGAGGGTGACTTAATTATGCTGTTAACTGTACAGTTACATTTATCTTCAGATAAATAAATGCAAATAGAACATTAGAGGCTCACCAAGGAGAATTTCTTCTCCTTAAAACTCTTCAAAAGCTATAGAAAAGGGGCCGGCCAAGTGGCGCGATGGTTAAGAACTGGCTTGGGACGCCAGAGGGCCCCGGTTCGGATCCCACATATGAGGGCCAGTGACACTGCCCTCCACAGCTAAGATGCTGAACAACAGCTCAACCTGGAGCTGGGCTGCTGTGAGTCGCCGGCGACGGCGTAGGCTGCAGCCCTGCTGCAGTGGGTTGCCATGGGCTACTGTGTGTAGCCAGCAGCCAGCGTGAGCGGCCAGCAGCCAGCGTGAGTGGCCAGCAGCTGCAGTGAGCGGCCATCCAGAAGCCGGCGACTGATCTGCCTTGCCCGGGAAGAGTACAATGATGGTGCCAACTTGGGCCAGTGAAGCAATGTCCTCCACAACTAGACTGAAGAACAAAACGACAGCAACTTGTCTGTTCCCCTTCCCCGAATTCCCCAGCACTGTTCCCATCTCCCAATTCCCCAATAAAAATATTTTTTAAAAAAAGCTATAGAAAAGAATGAAATAGAATCTTACAGTTGATATGGAGCCCAGGTTTTTCACGTGATACAGAAATCTCTTATATAGGATCTTGGAAAGTGATTATCTGGCTCTTCATTCATAATGTTTAAAATTCATTTTTTTTAATTCACAAAACTCAAAAAATACTATGTACCAGGCACTCCACCATGTGCCAATGGACAATGGTGAATGTCAAGTACAAAATCCACTACTCAAGAAGATTCCATTCTAGTTAAGGGGAGGGGAAAATGGAAATAGAAAGAAGCAAAGAAAAATACAGTTATTTCAGACCATGATTAATTGCTCAGAATGGGGGATGGGAGATGCTCTTGGAGAAAGTGACATGGAGCCTTAAAAATGAGAAGTACTGGGCCGGCCAAGTGGCTCAGTTGGTTAAGAGCTCACTCAAGAGTGTGAGCTCTGAGCAGCAGCAGTTCGAGTCCCGGCCCGAGCTGGTTGCCGCTGAGCTGCCAACAGGTGGCAGGATGGCTCAGCATAAAAAAAAAAAAGAGAAGTACCATAATATAAAACGTCATGGAAAGAAAATGCAAGGCAAATGTGGCATCCCTGAGATAGGAAGGAGCTTGGCATGTTAAAGTGAAGGGATGCCAGAAAGCCAAAGGAGGAGTCTCCACTGGAGTGTAAAAATGGGTGGTGGTTGGGGGGATGAGGAGGAGACACTGTTGATTGTCACATGATAGCCCCAGGGGTGTTGTTACTATTTCATGAACAAGGGCCAAGGATACTAAATATCTAGCATTATTCAAAAGAGTCCTGCTCCGGAAAGAATTTCCCCACCCAAAATACCAACGTCTCCTTTGAGCAACCCTGACAGAGAATAGTGAGTGAAAAAGAAATTGATCAAGGGAGGTCAGAGAGCTAGACAGAGGGCACTTCAGAGAGGGCTTCGGGCCACATGTAAGAGTGAAGAGGTACAACAGAAATATCAGATGCCCTGTAAGCAGAAAAATGTTTTCCAAAGTCCTAGAAACAGAAAGCATAATGCCTTCCTACAACAGTCTGTCCCACCAGAGAGGGGTGATTACAGGCTCCTTTTCCTACTTAAATCTGACTCTGTCATTTCCACTTAAATTCCTACTACCACAAAAGGAAGCCCCTGAAAAATACTCCCTCTTTGTCTGAAACTCCATCTTCAGATTCCATTAAACCTGGTCTGGGACCATTGCTATACTTATTAGAGGGAATTCCACAATTCATGGGTCCATATCGCAAGTGAAAACGAAATATGTTTTTCCCATTTCCTTGTTGCTCCCACTTTATTCTTGTCCCTAGTTCTTCCTAGGAACTGGCTGCTACGCCTCAGTCCCATGTTCTGTTCCAGATAATTACTTTTACTCAGCTAGAAGGCCTACAATTGATAACTGCCAGGAACACTCCTTCTCCTACGACTGGACTCTACTTGGTTTCTGCCCATGCTTTCAGCACTCAAATCCCGCCCATGAACCCTGGGCTCACAGCAGATGTTCTGTTATTCCCAACCAGACGTTCCTACTGCCCACCATATGGCTACCTGGCTGCAAATGCATGCATCGTCATGTTGCCAGACATGTCTATGTTCATACTGTGCCCATCTGCTGAGACACCCATATGGCAAACAGGCCTCTGCAGCAAGAGCAGTGACTTGGGAGTCAAACTGGTCTGAATCCTGATACCACGGTGTACTAACTGTGGGATTCTTTTTAACCTCTTCGAGCCTTCGTTTCCTACAGCAGTGATGATGGTGATGCTAATGACGGTGCCTGCCTCAAAGCTCTGTGATAAGTAAATGAACACGACATGGGCGTTCAAATGCAGCTATTGTTACCATCTCTATTTATAACCATGGCTGGACTTTCCTAATAAAGACCAAAAGTTTACACCTATCTCCAGGCACACTGGGTTCTGTGCCCACACTGCCGTTTTCTCCTTAAACCTCTGCTCCATGCTCCTGGGTGTGCCCGTTTATGGGCTCTGGTCCCGTCATCGAAGAGCTGAGCTAGAAGCATGACTGAATCAGTTTAGTTACTGAGTTAGCCAAGTCACAAAGGTTGTTGGGCAGGAAGGGGAGGGTGTACACAGGAAGAGGGAGATGTGTAGAAGTATTCTTGGAATGCTAAAAAGGTAGGGCAATCACTGAGGATACAGCTAAAGGGAGGATAGAGACAGGAGAAAATAGCAGGGAGTGGGAAGGGAGAACAAAGGAACTCTTATCCTCCATTATCCTGACAGTTCTGGGCTTGGCCTACATTAGCAGGATCTTTGTGTACCTCCTCATTTTGCTTTGACTGTAGAGGCCTTTCCTGGTGGGATTGCCGGGGAATTTTATAAAACCCATCACCCCATTCCTCTCTCCCCTGTGGTTTTAAGTGGTGGGAGGAAGGAAACTACTCAGTAAAATTAGGTCCCTTCCATTCAACACAGCTGCTTTTCTTCATAGAGATTTATATTTGACAAGTAATGTATAATATGTTGCTTTCAATTACTATGGGCTGTGATTGGGGGATGGGGGAGGAAAGAATGGAAGACAAGATTGCTTGGGAGTGCTCACAGTCCTTTGTTGAAACAGGTGGCCTGAAGAACTGTTGACTGGAAGCTAGGCCACAGCTGCTTTCAGCAGACACCGAACTGAATCGGGACCAGGCGTAACCCAGATGCACCAAGTGAACAGCTGTCTCTATTTTAACTAGAGGAAGGAGTGTGCACAGAATTGAAAAATAATATTATAAGAAGCAGAGTGCAAAGGGAGGTTTGATTCCACTCCATTTTACTATTTATTATGAACACTTAATAAAAACACACTGAGTGAATTATGATGTCTCTCTTTAGAGGGTTTTCACTTACGCGGCTGACCAATGCTTCTCAGGCTTTAATATGCATGCAAATCACCTGGGGACCTTGTTAAACTTCAGATTTGGATTCAGTAGTTCTGGGGTCCACCTGAGGTTTTGCATTTCTAACAAGCTCCAGGTGATGTGAGGTCTGCTGGTCCACCAATGACACCCTGAGTAGCAAGACGGTCAACTACACAGCACTTCGAAATATGAGATTGGAAAAAACGCTGTGAAGCTGTCAAATGTTAGAAATGGTCTATCAGGAGGGAATGAAAGTAAACTACATACTGATGAGATTTTAAAGGAAATTGAATGACTAAAGAAGTCATTAATATTAATGATTTAAAATAGCTCTTTTGATCTGTTCTTAGACTTCTGATCATATACTGTGGGCTTAAAAGTACCCATTACAATTACATCAGAAATGGCTTAGTGTATGAATATTTCAATTTCTGAGAAATTTACAGCTTTTTTATTATGACTTTCACCATACAATCTAGCAACCAAGGGATTCTTCAAATTATTGAATTCAGCAATTTAACTATATGTAAAGTTTTAGAAAGGTTTTTTTTCCTTCACATTGGCAAAATGTTTAATTCTGAGGCATTCTAAGTCAGTAGAGATTAAGTAGAGATGAATTGTCAGCGGGAGTGCCCTGCACAGAGAGGACCGGATGCTGAGAAAGAGTGCAAGGATGACACTGCACGTGCTGTAACCGATAGAGAAAGATGTTTGGAAAGATTAAATTGATGTGCTTTCAATCTTCTCCCTGTCCCCCAATAGCAATTTCATCATCATTGCTCTGAAAGAGGGAAGATGAAAGAGGAAGTTCCCATGAGTCGGGAGGAGGGGGCTTGATGCAGCAGGACTGGGGGGGGGGGTTGTGAGAAGAAGAATGGAACAGAGCAAATGCATGCCCCACCCTTCCTTTCAGCCATTGTGGGAGGCATGGTAGAGAGATAAAGAGTCAAGGTGGAAGTCCGCATGCTTTGACCCCATTTCTGTCTGAGACAGTGAGGTAATGATTTAGCCAGCCGTCCTCAGGTCAGCATGGGGGTGGCCATTCCAGGGGAAGAGGTGATGGCATCGTTGTTGGTCAGAGATAGAAGGCCTATTCCTACCTGTCTGGAGGTTTCCTCAGCAACTAAGAGACATGAGCGGCAAGTAGAGGTTTCCAAATACACTGTGGAAGCCAAGTCATCTCCAGCTCCATACCCCCCAATATCATTCAGGAAAGAAAACATAAGGGTGGGGTAGGTAAAAGTCTGAAAGATTGGGACTTAACCTAGAAGGTTCTGAGGTACTTTAAGAGCCTGTATAAATTACTGGATTAGAAAGATTAAATTTAAGTGTTTTATTTCCACCCCTCTGATTATCTAGATAGAAGAGAGTTCTTAAAGAAGATCAAATCTACATAAAATAAAGCTATTATTCCTTTGCACACAGCTCGGTGTAGTGTGAATGTAGTTCACAACCCTGCTTCACCCGTGATGCATCGTAGCATTTTAGTCAGTGCGCTCTCATTCCAGGTGAAACCATTATTTTGTGCCTCCCATCTGTCATTGCTCCTCCCCTGCTCTGCTCACCTGTGGGTTAAGTCCAACCAAGGCTTCCACTCCTGCTAGGAACCCTTACTCCCAGGAGCCTGGCACTCGCGAGCGGGCCTGCAGCCAGCACTCATCCAGTCTGAGGTCACTGCAGGATTTGCCCCAGCTTTGAAAATGTGTGTGACTTAAATTTCCTGAGTGTGTTCAGGGAACAGAAGCAAAAGAACAGACTCTTCAGAAAGGGGCTCTCTGTTGGATTCTGCTTCAGGCCTTTCTGACCCCTCCGGCTGTGGGGAAGCCACTTTTCCTTCTGTGGAGTTAGTAACACCTACTTTTAGGGCTATTGTAAGGGTTAACAATAAATGAATAAGTAAGGGCCATATTATATCATTCCAGTTCCTCCCACTGTGCCCAGAACCCTGGAATAGCCTGTTCACCTGGGACCACGGACCTCTGCTCGTCTTCCTGTACATGGAATCTCCCCTGTAGATTCCATGTATTACCAGCTTCCCACACATTTCCCTTCCTCTAGAATAGGGGAATGCTCTGTTTTGCCACCCGGAACCCCTTCAGGACTAAAGGATGTATTTCCCCAGTGATGGCAGACACGCTCAGCCTTCTTTGGGATTTTCTTCAGCACGAGTCAGATCCTCTTCCTGGAGGAGCAGCCTATCTCCAAATATTGGTGGATGCAGGGGGATAAAGGGCAGTCCCCCAAGCCCAAGACAGGGAAACTCTGAAAGGTCACCCCAGCCTCCGAGCAGGGCTGGCCCAGGGAGGCTTGGTAGTGAGTGCACCACAGCCCAGCCTTCCCCTCAGCCCAGTCCTGCTTCCTTACCTTTTCTCTACAGAGGGCCCACCCGCCTCATAAACATCCTACTCGCTGATCTCTGGCCCAGAGTTGGCCTCCTGGGGAACCCACCCGGACAACAAGTGACCACATCCCCTGCTCAAAACCACTCACCTAGCTATTATGGTTGACACTGTTCAGTCGTCCTAATACAAAGTTTGGTAAAATGAGCCTTCATAACCTTCTTGGCCACTATGTTTGGAGCCCTGCTACATGTCTCAGCCAGTGTACTCCTTCAGCCCTAGGCCTGCCTGCCTCAGGGTCTTCCTCAGCCTGCCCACCAGCCAAGCACACCCTAGAGAGGCCACTGTTCACACAGGTGCTTTAGGGTACTTGCCACACTGGAGTGGTGGCTAAGACAGACATAGCCTTTAGCCTTCTTTTCATCCCCCCACAAAAATACGCAGTTACATCAAGAAGGTTTTTACATTATTGTCTCTACAATATGTGAATAAACAATGTCTAGCTGTAGGAAATCGCTAGTTCCTCTATGCAGACTAAGCACTGCTCATATTACTTCCTTGCTGTATACACATGGATCATTTTAGGGAATGAGTAGAACAAATACTCTCTAGAAACTACAGTACAAGCAGTGCCCAATTTGCAGAGTTGATTTGCAAATTGGCTACTTGAAGCTCAGACTGCATTATCCCAGAAACAGTGTTATAAATTATGACCATCTTTACAGAGTTATCCACAAAGCCCTAGTAAATTCGGAACATAATTAAAATGACACTGCCTTTAATAATGGGCTATTCTTTATGAGGAAGATACCCTTCACAGGGCATGACAAGAAAACCATGTGGCACGAGGAGCACGTCTCTCTCACACACAGGTGTACTCTCCTCTCTGCCACACATTTGCTGTAATTTTCAAGATAGCAACAAAGTCAGGCACTAAACCTGGCCCTTTGCCTCCCTCTCCTCTAGAACTTGGACTCACCTATAATGTTGACTTGATGATCTCTGGTGTCTAGTGGATTATAAGCAAAATACAGAGGCTCCAAGAATGTTTCTTGATCCCTGCCAAGAAACCTAATTCCTTGTTTTAATGTATCCCCCAACAATTCTACCTGTCATACTGATGCAAAAAAAAAAAAATCCTTATTTTTACAAGACCACCTGAAGAAAAATAAGTATATCTATAACCTAATACAGCATTTTTTTTTTCAAAATGTAACTCCTTGACCAACAGTATCTGCATCACATGCAAACTTGTTAGAAATACAATAAAACCTTGAACTGGGAGTAACGTGGTTTGCGAGTATTCTGCAAGTCGAGCAAACATTTCTAATATATTTTAACATGGTAAATAAGCGAAGTCTTGCAATATGAGTAGTTTGTTTCAGAAACAAATTATTCTCACAATCCAAGGTATTATTGTGCTAATTTTGGAGACCACCCCACACCTAGTAAATGAGAAACTCTGAGATCAGGGCCTAGCCCTCCAAGTTATTCTATATATGCTAAAGTTTGAGAACCACTTGACCTAGATTTTGAAAAAATTATGTAAGAAAATCAAGATTAATTTCTTTTAAAAAGGAAATGACTAGAAACAGTGTCAAATTAATTATTCTACATATATAATATAAAATACTGCTTATGAGATACCCAACAATTCAACTCAAAAACATGTTTATCCTGTGTCTAATATGCACATGCTATTTCGTCTGCTAAGGAAGATTAAAATGTGAGTGCGTTAAACTGAGTGGAGTGCAAATCAAAGAATTTGCAACCTTATGAGGCCAAAGGGAGGAGAGGTAATAAGGATTAACGAATACCAGAGAGATCATCTGTAGTTTTACAGAAAATGTATAAACAAAATGCTATAGAGAAAAAAGAAAATAACTTTAGAGGAAGAAATCAGAAAAGGTTCTGCGGCAACATCAGTCCAGTTTTAAAATACACGTATATATTTTTGACAACAGAAGCAACGTTATGGGGAAGGAATGGAGGGCCCCACGGAATCGGTAGAGGGCAAAGTTTCCCAGGAAAGGAAACAACATGAGCCAAAGCCAAGCTGCACAAAAGCACTGTGAAAGCTTTCTCCAAGTTGTGTCATAAATAGGGGATAGCTGTGATTATACAAATTCTCCTCAACTCTTGGGGCAGCTGGGTAAAGAGAGGGACAATTAGAAGCCCCAGGCCAATTCTGCCTGCCATAAGTAGTCGTGTGCAGTTACCTCAGTGTGACTTACAAACGCATTCCTATGTGTACCAAGATACCACAGAGCTTGTTCAAGCAACCAAGATGAATGCATAGAGTTTAGGGCAGGTACTGTGCATATACGGTGAAGAGACAGAAGGGTTCTGGGTGCCATACTCAGTAGGCTGGATCTTATTCAGGACACAATACTGTGTCTGAGGCAGACAAAAGATATGATATGTCTTGGGTTGTAAAATTATTATCACACAATATGTAGACTGGTTTAGAGTAAAAACAGATACAGTCAGGCAAACAGATTAGGGTGTTATCAAATGAGGACAGACAGGAAGTGTTAAGAGCCCAAACTATTGTGGAACAGAAAAGGAAAGGAGAGAGTTGCAGGATAATCAGCTCACTTCACTAATATCTGATAGCCTACGATATACAAAGTACATCTTGATACTTTAAACAAAAATTACAGACTGCTCTTTATATTACAATCTGTTATGCAGAGCTATAACATCACTATAATAAGTGGTAAAATAATTTTCATAAAGGAAGCATAAAGTGTTATGGATAAATGACTGCAAGTTCACTTGTATATGGAGGAATCAGGGGTTATTTCCTGGGTAAAGTATTGGTTTACCCATGAGCCTTTAAAGACAATGTGTTGGCAAAAGAGGTTTACATAAGGGCATTCTAGATATAGGAAACAAAATGGGTTTAAAAAAAAGACAAAGTTAAGCAAGCTCGTACTGAGTTAATAGTACATTATACTGGGTTGTCAGAAAAGTCATGACGCATTTTTGCAATGAAAAACATAGAAAAATACCTCATGCCTTTTCCAACAACCCAATACTTGGGCAAGGTGGGAGATGAGCTTATACTCATTAAAGAAATACAAATTAAAAACACAGTGAGACACCACTTTACTCACAAAGATGGCTACAAGGTAAAAAAATGTATAAATGTTGGCAAAAATGTAGAGGAAAAATAAGAACCCTTATACACTCCTGGATGTGCAAAACAGTGCAGCCTCTTTGGCAGTTCCTCAAAAAGTTCAACATATGACCAAGCAATTCTACCAGGTACATAATTGCGAGACTTAAAACATGTTCACACAAAAATCTGTACAATGTTTATAGCAGCCAAAAGCCAAAAGTAGAAACCACCCAAATATCCATCAAATGATGAATGGATAAAGTACAGTATATCTATTCCATAGAATGGAATATTATAAAGCTACAAAAAGGAATGAAGTATGATACATGATATACTATATACATAACATGGATGAACCTTGAAAACATGCTAAGTTAAAGAAGCCAGACACAAGAAGCCATATATTTTATGATTCCATTATATAAACTACCCAGAATAGGTAAGTCCATCGACACAGAAAGTACATTAGTGGTTGCCAGGGGCTGAGGCAAGGAGAAACAGGGAGTTAATGCTAATGGGTACAGGATTTCTTTCTGAGGTGATGAAAATATTCTGGAATCTAATAATGGTAATGATTGTACAGTCTTGTAAATATAACAAAAACCATTAACTGCACACTTTAAAATGGTGAATTTCATGACATGTGAATTATATATAAATTTTTAAAAATAAGGAAGGAGAGAAAGGAGGGATGGTGGGAGGGAGGGAGAACATCATTGGATGAGGCCTGTGGGGCAGGCCCCAGGCTAAACAAAGCTCAACTATAACTAGAGCAATTTTAACAACCTGAAAAATAAACCATCATTTTTTCAATTTGTTCTGAGGTTTGAGGACCATAATTAACTTGTACAAAGTCACAAAGCTAAGCTACTAAGCATTCTGATTAGAAAGCCATATACTTAACTGTCGTCTGCTGCTGCCTTCTCTGGTCTGAGGGTAAGACAATTTTTTTTTTTTTTTTTTAGCTGAGCCATTCTGTCACCTGTTGACAGCTCAGTGGCAGCTCAGTTCAGGCTGTGAATCAAACCAGAGACCCTGTTGCTCAGAGCTCAAACTCTTGAGCGAGCTCTTAACCAACTGAGCCACTCGGGCGGCCCACAACAATTCTTCACATTAGTCAAGACAGTTATTGTTCACAGAAATGGAAGCAGATAGAGAAGAATATTAAAAATAGGGAAGCTGTCTTTATTCATATGGAAAATAAGAATAAGAAATACCCTTGGGCTACAGAGTTTATCTAAAAATATGAGTGATCAACAAATTAAGTTTCATATAAGGTAGTCGTAGATAATGAATATCTTTCATGATCATGTATTCCTAAAAGTGAATAGGTAGAACAAAATATGGAATACTGTACTTGGAAACTGAATTACCTTTTAAGCACGGCAAAAAGGAACTTCCTAACACTACTGTAAAGCCCATCTAGTTGAAAAAAATTCTGTATACATGCTATGATTCAGTAGCTAGCTATCTCAATTCAGACACAGCTTTGAGCTGTCTGGGTTCAAATCTCATATGACCAGTAAACTGAATCAAATTTTACCTCTATACCTGACAGCTGCATAAAAACACATTCTTGACTACAAAGGAGTAAAAGGATAAGATCATACAAATGGATAAAAACAAAATTCATACACACACACACACACACACACACACACACACACACACACACACACACTTATCCAAAGGGACTCCATCCTGATGGGATAATAGATCATTTTTTTCATTGTATGTGATTGAAAGCAAATAATACAATAATTGTCTATATGTAATAGTGTTACTTTGACATTTAAAAAAAATAACTATATTTCTTATATAATGACCAATTTTCTCTATTTAAGAGAACTAGTAAAAATTGTAGGATCCAGAATGAAAAAACTTTGGAGTAAAAATCAAAGAACTATGAGAGAGAATATAATAAAGAACAAAACATATTCAGAATAAATAGAGGTAGAAGTATGAATAGACCCCTTTTTGGAGAAAGTGGTGCAATGCTAACAAATGACAAAGAACTATTCAACTCCTATTTTTCTTCCATTTTCACCAATGAATTAAATGATACTATTGAAACCCCTGTAAAACACTATCAGAAGGCAGAGTAATCAGGAATTGTTAAAAAAGGAAGGGTATGTACATAATGATATAGAACATATCTAAATGATGCACGTTCCCATATTAATATATTCCAAAGCATCAGACACAGAATTCACATATATATTTTCTGATTCTTTCTTCACCAAGATTTATTTTGCCTATAAAAGAGCTTCATAAAAATGGAAACATACAGTAAGTCCTCTTTTATGTAAGGCTTTCTTTCTCTCAGCTTAATGTCTTTGTGATTTGGTCACATTTCTCTATCAGTAGTTCATTCTTCCTTATTGCTGAGCCATGTACCATTATATAAATATATCACCCATTAATGAACCAACCTCTAAGCTGTTTACAGATTTTGGCTGTCATATAGTTTTTACAGATCTCAAATGATGGAATATAAGAAAATTTCTTAAATAGATACAATGGTTCCAAAAACTATGAAGTTTGACTTTAATTTGGAGAAAACCTCAGAAGTAGCTTATGAGGCTATTGAGGAAAACAAGATAAAAAAAGATAATCACTAGAAACAACATAAAATTAAGTCTTCTTAAAATAAAAGTATGATTTTAATTTTTACTGGACTATGAATTTATATAATAATAATAATACCCTCTTTTAGAATTTAAAAAGCATTTTTGACTGCTGTAACACCAATTACTGAGGGTAAGTATCTTACATGGCAGGCAGCAGCAGGAAAGCAATTATACCACAGGGCAGTTCTTAGAATTAAAATATATAGTACATACTAGACAAGATGGTATACACTCAGTTCTCTTTGTTCCTCCTCATGAAGTACAAATATAAACTCTGTAAATAATACAAGAGGCAAATAAAAGAGAACGCTGAGATGTAGAAAGAAGATAGACAGAATATGAAAGGCAGGACTGGAGGAATATAGCAGTAGGGTTTCTCATGATGACTAATTCAATAGAATAAGGCAACCTGGGCCTGGTATTTCCTAACATCTGACCGATGAATAGAAGGCAACACACATAGGCTCGTTTCCCCCCACCTCCCCTCCCCCAGATCAAACAGGAGTCCCAACACCACCACCAGGCAAGTCCAGCAATACTGGCAGAGGAGATTGGTCAGAAATCCCACTAACAATAAATGAAAGGCCAGAGAAAGCACTCTTCCTCTGCTGGGCCTGAGACTAGCCTGATCAGATAGCACTAGCAAGGGGGAATCCCACCACAACAAGTGGTCAGCTCAGGGAGCCACAGGCCAGAGAATCCCCTCTTCTAGGTGACATCAACAGGAGCAACTGCCTGACCTAGAAAGTGCTTGATGTCCCCATGAGCCACAGACTCCTTTCTCCCAATTCGAGGCACCAGGAAGTCTGGACTGGAAAGTTCCTTGCAGCTTCAGGCAGCACCATCAAGAACCCATGGAAGGGCCGGCCGAGTGGCGCGATGGTTAAGAACTCGCTTGGGATGCCAGAGGGCCCCGGTTCGGATCCCACATATGAGGGCCAGTGACACT
>NW_017731504.1:528771-531852 GCF_001890085.2 Hipposideros armiger
AAAAGAACCCATGGAAGCCAAGGCAACACCAGACACTAAACAGATGAAAATAGCACCACTAAAGCACTTTAAATTAAGCTTCCACCAGAAGTTTGCCACAACAAAAAAAATAGGCCAGGACCTGCAGGCTAAACCTAAACAGGAGGACTGCTTGCTAAAATAGGACCCAGAGTCTCCTAATATAATAACTAGCATGCCTAGGACACAGTAAAAAAAAAATAAAATTTTAAAATCACTTCTCATACTAAGAACCAGAAATATCACAACTTGAATGAGGAAGAAACAATCAAATGACATAAACAATAAGGTGAATTAGAGGTTGAAATGATCTTACAATGATTTTAAAGCAGCCATCATAAAAATACTTCAACAAACCATAATTCTTTAAAAAGATAGAGGAGTAAGAAGAAACTAAATATAGAGAACATAAAAATGCCAAAAAAAAAAGTGACTTGAAAAAAAAAATACTTCAACATGCAATTACAAATTATTTTGAAACAAATGAAAAAATAGAAATTCTGAGCAAATAATAGAATATCTAAAATAATAATAACTAAATAAAAAAAACAGAACTGAGAAATACAATATACTTGGGGGGGGGTGGGAATTCACAATGAATGAGCTAAATACTGACCTGAAGAACAAACAGCAAAAGATTCAGTACTTGAATCATTAGATTTTCAGTAGAGGAGAGATTGGAGGCTGAAAAAGTACTTGAAGAAATAATGGCTGAAAACTTCCCAAATTTAGCAAAGGATATAAGCTTATGGATTCAAGAAGCTTACCAACCCCAAAATACAACAAATCAAAAGAAATTCAAACCAAGACACATCATAATTAAACTTCTGAAAATTAAAGACAAAGATAAATATTTTAAAAGTGGCCAGAGAGAAACAACACATGCATAGGGAAAACTAATTTGAACAACAGCAGGTTTCTCATATGAAACCATGGAGGCCAGAAGAAAGTGGGCAACTTTTTTCAAATGCTGAAAAAGAACTGTCAACTATGGATTCCATAACCAGTGAAAAATATCCTTTAGGAATAAAGAGGAAATAAAATCTCTGATGAAGAAAAACTAAAATATTTGTTGATAGCAGACCTAACCATCAAAAATGGCTTAAAAAATTTCCTCAAACAGAAAGGAAATGACAAAAAAATCTTGGAGCACCAGGAAGGAAGACAGAACAATTAAAATAGCAAAAGTATGAGTACATCTAATAGACTATATCCTCATGGTTTTTTTTTGTTTGTTTGTTTTTTTTTTAGCTGAGCCATCCTGCCACCTATTGGCAGCTCAGCAGCAGCTCAGCGGCAGCTCAGCTCAGGCTGGGCATCAAACCGCTGTTGCTCAGAGCTCACACTCTTGAGCAAGCTCTTAACCAACTGAGCCACTTGGCTGGCCCTATATCCTCATGAATTTTATAAATCATATCCAATTATTGAAACAAAATTGTAATACTCAAGACCAAAAAAAATCTGAACTCAAGACAATGTCATTTAAAAGCAGGGACGGTAAAAGGAACTAAACAGCAGTCAAGTATAATGTAGCTCATTAAAAGTGATAAAATGTTGATGCCATTGTGATAAAGAAACATGTATATTGTACTATACAGGAGCCACTAAGAGATCTATGCAAAGAAATTCACACACACACACACACACACACACACACACACACACGCACACACACACAAAACAATAAATTAAAAGAGAATCCTAAGAAATGTTCAAATAACCAAAAGAAAGGCAAAAAGAAACATAAAAGTGAGAAATGGAAGAAACAAACAGAAAATAAATGATAAAATGAAAAACTTATGCTCTAAAATATTAATAATTACCTAAAACATAAATGGTTTAAAATAATCAATTAGGCCTTTTGGGCTTCCTTTGCTCACCCCTCTCCAAACTCTTTTGGAGTGTACTTTCTTTTCTAATAATGGACTTTAAGCCATTCTCTACTGTTTGGGCCCACTTCTGTTTCTTTGAAATGTATTTTTTCTTCTAATAAACTCCTTTTTCTGCAACTTTACCTCTCTGATCCATGTCTCCATTCTTCAGTTCCACAAGACCACAATCCTGGTACACCCATACAATCACACATCAAAAAACCCTGTTTCACAGTGTTGCCCTGTCCCAATTCCCTAATACTGTTCCCTTCCCCAATTCCCCAATAAAATCTTTTAAAAATAAAAATAAATAAATAAATAAAATCATCAATTAAAAGACAAAGATTGGCAGAGTAGATAGAAAAACATGATGTAACTACACATGCAGTTTACAAAACACCTCACCTCAAATTCAACAACATAGGTAGGTTGAAAATAAAAGATGGAAAATGATATAACATGCAACATTAATTTCTTTTAAAAAAGAAAGATGTGCTCTACTAATAGCTGATAAAATATAATTCAGAACAAGAATAATTATGAGGGAATTACTAGGAACAAAGAGGGATATTACATAATGCTAAAAAGACCAGGAGGAGATAATGATGCTAGATGTGTACACATTGAAAAAAAGAGCTTCAAAATACATGAATCAAAAGCTGATAGAGATATAAGAAGAAACAGACAAATTACAGCTGAGGATTTCAACACCCCACACACAGACGCTGAAATAACTATTAGAAAATCAGCAATGATATAAAATATCTGAATAACACAATAAACCAAAAGGATCTAATTGACGTATATAGATTCCTCCATTCAACAAAACAGAATATACATTTTTTTCAAGTATTCATAGAATATTCACCAACAGAAACCATACCCTAAATCACAAAACCAACCTCAACAAATTTTAAAGAATTGAATTCATAGAGTATGTTCTCTGACCGCAATGTCATCAAACAGAAAGTCACATAAAATACCAAAACATGTGGAAATTAAAAGACACACTTCTAAATAATCCATAAGCCAAAGAGGAAGTCTCAAAAGAAATTTAAAAATACAAAAAACTGAGTGAAAATAAGGATACAATACATTAAAATATGTAGGATATAGCTAAAGTATTGCTGAGAGGGAAACTCATAGTACAAAATGCTTACATAAGAAAAGAGAAGGGCCGGCCGAGTGGCGC
>NW_017731504.1:532647-540619 GCF_001890085.2 Hipposideros armiger
TAGGCTGCAATCCCTGTGACAGTGGGTTGCCATGGGCTACCGTGTGTAGCCAGCAGCCAGTGTGAGCGGCCAGCAGCTGCAGTGAGCGGCCGTCCAGAAGCCAGAGACTGATCTGCCTCCCCCGGGAAGAGTGCAATGATGGTGCCAACTTGGGCCAGTGAAGCAACGTCCCCCACAACTAGACTGAAGAACAAAAGGACAGCAACTTGTCTGTCCCCATCCCCCAATTCCCCAATAAAAATCTTTAAAAAAAGAAAAAAAAATACTGACAAAGATGAAAAAAAAAAAAGAGAGAGAATACACAAATTCAAAATCCAATATAAAGAATGAAACAGAGGATATCACAGCAGACATTACAGCCATTTAAAAAAATGATAAAGGAATACTGCAAACAACTTTATGATCATATATTCAACAACTTAGATAAAATGTACCAATTCCTTAAATGCCACAAACTACCAAATCTTGATGAAGTTAAAGTAGATCATCTGATAGCCCTAGAACAAATTAAGAAATTAAAGTAACTTAAAAGCTTCCAGAAAAGAAATCTCTAAGCTACTAGAGAAATCTACCAAATGCTTAAAAAAGAATTATACAATATCTTCCAGAAAATAAAAGAGGTAACACTTCTAAGCTCATTTTATGAAGCCAGTATTATCTGAATATCAAAATCAAACAAAGATAGCACAAAACAAAAAGCTGAAGATTAATATCTCTCATGAACTTAGATGAAAAAATCTGTAAAAATATTAGGAAATCAAATTGAGCAATGTATACAATCAATTAAACGCCATAACCAAATGGGATTTATTCCAGGTATAAAAAAAGGCTGTTTCAACATTTAAAAATCAATCACTGTAACCCACTATACCAGGGGTCTGCAAACTGCAGCTCACGAGCCTCATGCGGCTCTTTGAGTACATTCCATCTCAAAAGTTTGCCAACCCCTGGAAAAGCCAATCCTATCCCTCACAACAATTTAAAAATTATTCAAGAGCCATAAATATACTTTTATATAATCACCATTATGTGAATAATATCCTTTAAAAATTTTATAAATGAAACTATAATTAGTTTTATTTTCATTTTCAATTTTACTTCAGAGCCTGCGGCTCACGAGCAGCTATTCCATCTTAAAAGTCTGCCGACCCCTGCACTATAGTAACAGTTAAAGAAGAATTCAAAAACTTCTCAGCAAGTTAGGAATAGGGGGAAACTACCTTAACTTGATAAAGAGCATCTAAAAAGAATCTGCAACTAACAACATACCTAGTGGTAAAACAATGAATGCTGTCCTCCTAAGATTAAGAACTCTCACTACTCTTATTCATCATAGTTCTAGCCACTACAATGAGGCAAGAAAAAGGAATAAAAGTCATGCAGTTTGGAAAGTAGGAAATAAACTTTCCCTATTCGCAGATGACATGATTATTTGTGTTAGAAATCCCAAGGAATAAAAAACAAAACAAAAACAAACCACCCTCACTAATAAGTGAACTAATAAGTGAGTTTAGCAAGGTTAGACGCTACAAGATCAACATGGAAAAAATCAACATCATTTTATGTACTAACAATGAATATGCAGAAATTGGAATTAGAAACATAGTAACTCTTACAATCACTCCAAAAAATTGAAGATACTCAGGTATAATTTTAGCAAAACATGAATATAATCTAAATGCTGAAAATGAAAAAAAATGCTGATAAAAGAAATGAAAGAAGATCTAAATCAAAGCAGAGTCATGCCATTTTCATGGATTGGAAGATTCAACATAGTAAAGATGCTAAGTCTCCCTAAATTGATTTACAGATTTAAAATAATTCCTATCAAAATCAGAGCAAGGTGTTTTATATACATAGACAAATGTATTTTAAAATTTTATGGAAAGGCACAGGTCCTGGAATAGCTAAAACCATTTCGACATAGAAGAAAGAAGTGGGAAGAATCACTTTATCAATATGTCTAAATAATCATGAGAACGTGGTATTGGGGAAGCAACAGACAATAGATCAATGGTACAGAACAGAGAACCCAGAAACTGACCCACACAAATAAACTCAATTTGATTTTTTTTCTTTTTAATGGTGCAAAATCAACTCAATGAAGGAAGAATGGTCTTCAGCAAATGGTTCTGAAGCAATTGGACATTCATAAGAAAAAAAAAAGTGAACTTCAACCTAAACCACATACCTTATTCAAAATTAACTAAAATGTTTCATGAACTTAAACATAAAATGGAAAATTATAAAACTTTTAGGACAAAAAAACACAGGAGAAAATCATATGTATCTAGAACTAGGCAAAGAGTTCTTAGATTTGACATCAAAAGTACAACCTATAAAATGAATAATTGATAAAGTTGACCACATCAAAATTAAAAACTCACTCTGAAAAAGACTATGTTAACAAAATAAAAAGAAAACCTATAGGCTGAGAGAAAATTTTCCAAACCAACCAAATACTAGTATACAACAAAGGACTAGGATATATAAAGACTAGAATATATAAAGAATTTTCAACACAAAACAACAAACAATCCAATTAGAAAATGGGCAAAGATGTGCACAGACATTTTACCTTGAAAAGGGTATACAGATAGCAATTAACATGCAAAAAGATGTTCAAATCATTAGCCGTTAAAGAAAAATGCCAATTAAAACTACGGTGAGATATCACTACATACTTATCAGAATGATTAAAATTTTAAAGAATCATAACACCAAAGATATTTTTAAAAATTGGCAAGGATATGGAGCACCTAGATTACTCATACATTGCTGGTGTGAAACTGAAAAAAGTTTAGCAGTTTCTTCAAAAATTAAATATGCAATTACCACATGACCAGCAGTTACATTCTTGGGCACTTGCCTCAGAGAAATAAAAATATATGTTCACACAAAAAACTATACACAATTGTTCATGTTCATATTAGCCCCAAACTGGAAACAAACAAGATGTTCTTCAATGTACTAATGGTTAAACAAATTGTGAGACAGCCATACCATATAATACTTCTCAGCAATAAAAAGAATGAACTATTGATATACACAACAATTTGGAAGTTTATTCAGGTAATTTTATTTAATGAAAAAAGCCAGTCCCCAAAAGTTTACATATTGTATGATTCCATTTACATAACATTCATGAAATGGCAAAATTATAAAAATGGAGAACAAATTAGTGGTTACCAAGAGTTAAAGATGGAGCTAGGGAGGGAAAGCAGAAAGAGATAGTTCTATTGGGTTGTTGGAGAAGTCATGACACATTTTTGCAATGAAAAACATAGAAAAAATACGTCATGACTTTTCTGACAACCCAATATATAAGAGCAACATAAGGGATCTCTGTGATGATGGAAATGTGCTGTATCTTGACTGTGGTGGGGGACAAACAAACATAAGCAGGTGATGAAATTGCACAGAAGTCAACACACAAATGCAAGGAGAACAAATAAAACATCTACATAGGACAGATAAATTGCATCAATGACAACATCCTGGTTATGATAATATACTATAGTTACAGATATTACCACTGGGGAAAAGGGGTGCATTAGATCTGTCTGTATCATTTCTTACAACTGCATGTGATAAAGTCTATTATCTTAAGATAAAATGTTTATTTTTTTAATTTAAATACATAGTGCATATAAACCACTTAGTACAAGGCTTACTCTCAGAAAAAAAAAAAAAAAAGCTGTTGTTTTTGACCACCATGTTCAATCCTGGCAACAATTTAAGACAACTGTGGATATCAGGACAAGATATTGATGAGGGTGATCTCCAAGACTGCTGGGAACCAAGTCAATATTTTTGGATTGAAGAAATTGAAAATATTTACCATGGAATATGGGAGCATAAAGGAAACATATCAGTCAGAAAAGTGCTAAAATAGCAGAAGCTGCAGACTCTATTAATTCCTAGGGCCATGTTAAAGCCACTCCAAAGGAAGTTTTACCTCAGTATGACAATAAAACTATAACCATTTGAGCTGTCTTTTAACTGAATAGTTGATCTCAAAAAATTTGCAATAACCTTACCAGGTTCATTAGTAGAGACTCAAATCAGGGCTTTCTTGCTGCAAACTCCAGGGAACACATTTATGATCCTGGCCCAATGCCCATCTTTCAGAGACGCCAAGGAGGGAACTCATGCTTAGAGTCAGAATCCAAAACTTTAAAGGTCATTTCCAATCACAATTCTGTGATTCTGCATGACAGAAATCAGAAAACCTTGGCGAAGCTACAGAGTTCAATCTAATATTAAAGAGTAAGGAAAGAGCGCATGGGGTCAGGAACAAAACTTTTGATAAAATGAACTATCTTCTAAAGTGATATATCAATGAGTTTCTAAATATTAAAGTTCAATTCAGTATCATTTATGAAAGCTATGCAGTTACCGGGTCTAAGAGGTTGATTAAAATGTGAGCCTCTTGCAAAGTGACTATAGATATTGGAGGAATGATAAATAAATACCAGCCATGTAGCTCCAAAGGGGATTGTGGCGATCAATTAGTGAGTGACCACATAGTCTTGCATGCTTTCATAATAAACGTAGCTATACGGGCATAAATCACCATTATGATGAGGCCTTGAAGCCCACAATATCTCATCAGACTATCTAATGGGCATATTTATTAGCTGCCTAAAGGAGCTGATAGGATTCCTGAATGTTTTAGTCATGTTTCAGCACCCCGGCCTACATAATCATATCCCAGCAATTCACCACAATTAAGCAAATGAAAATTCTTCCACATTAAAAGTGCTTCCATTAGTAGCTCTTAGTATTTATAACACAAGTATATGTATTACTAGATCCTAGAACTAAGAAAAGTGGTTTGAATGCTTCCAACTAATATTTTCAATATTCAATAAGGTAATCAATTTGTCCAATTTCAAGCAGCACGGCTTCATAAATGAGATATTTGGCATGGAACCTGATTTCAAACGCATTCTTTTCTCAAGTGATTGAATAGTTGTAATGAAAATTTATAATTTGTAGTATATTATAGATGGAAGGGAATTAAATGACTATCAAAATTATGCATTGTAAAAATCTTTTGTGCTCTAACATAAAAACTGGCAGACAAATGCAATTACATTAGATATGCTGTCATCCAGAACATCTAAAGAATGCTATTTATTCAATCTTATCAATTTAAACTTACTCTATGACCATAGCTGAGTACAAATACCAGGCCATGACCATCACGTTAATACCACGAGGCTATCCCAAATGCCATTTCTGGAAATCAATGAAGAGAATTTTATTGGGTCCAGGCTATTTCACTAGTAGGCAATTGTCAAAATCAATCCGGGTCTAACTTAGATTTCTAACTTAATTTGCAATTTGATTTATACCTACAATTCATGCAGATTGGACAACTGATTAAGAAGCATTGATTTACTCCCAGACAAATGAACCTTTCAAATAAACCACATTATTACTTTTCATAAAAATTAACACATGGTATTTCCAAAACATATAAATTATTCAGTAGAAGTAATAAAGGGGAGCACTTTTTTTGTAAAAAGCAATTTCAATGATGATACTGCTTACAACAATTTCATGACATTTTGAAAACCTTCAACTTATCAGAATATACTGGTTGTAAATTTATACTAAAACATTTCACTGTTATACATAGGGTTCAGTTTATATAAAGGTAGACATTATTCATGAAACATCATGTTAGTTGAGCTTTGAAATTGTCTCTAATGTATTGGGTTGTTGGAAAAGTCATGACGCAGTTTTGCAACAAAAAACAGAAAACACACATGATGATTTTTCCAACAACCCAATAAATGCATGTTAATTGTTTTTTAAAAGACAAATATAGAACCAAGATGGTGCAGTAGATAAACATTGTGTTTTCCTTCTCTCACAACCACATCAAAATTACAACTAATCTATAAAAGAACTATAATTGAGAATCACCTAAAATCAAGCTGAAGCCTTTCAACTAAGGACATGCAGAAGAAGCCACCTACAGATGGGTAGGAAGATCAGAGACGTGGAATGGGTTGGTCTCACACCCACGTGTGATCATTAAAGGTTGGGAGGGCTATTCAGGCCATGGGGGTCCCTCCCCATCTCTTAGAGGAGCAAGAGATTCCAGCCCAGGGTTCTGCTGCCAGGAAGAGGAGTCCCCACAATTTCTGATTGTGAAAAACAGCAGAAATTGTGACTGAGTGAGACTGAGTGCAGCTGCACTCACAGGTGCTCCTCTTAAATGGACCGCACTCGGACTTACCTACCAATGGAATCACTCACTCTAAGCTCCAGCACTGGGGCAGCAGCTGGAAAGATGGCAGGGGCAAATGGTGGGGAACTGAGTTGTCTGGCTTGGGACAGGGGCTGGAGAGGCAGCTTTCTCCTGGACAGAGGATCTGGCAGGGGCCACTGTTTCTTTGTTGAGCCCCCCCACACACACACACACACTTCCTGGCATGCAAATACAGGTGGCCCCTATATCTGAGTCTCGGCTGTTCATTAGCCCCACCCTGGAGATTTGAGACCTGGCCCCGCCAAACTTTTGGGTATATCCAGGCTGCTTTCAGGGGCTTTTTCATGCAGACCGCCTGCCTTGGCTCCAGCTACACTTTCCTAGGGTCTCTGAAAGGTTTGTGGAACCCAGACAAGCAGCAGCTGGCTTGAGCATGTCCTGTACCTCTGGCTGAGCAGCCCTAAGTGCGGCACTAGCAGCAGCCAGCTGTGGTTCGCGGGTTGGCCTCTCAAAGCACTCCCAAGTACAGCATGGGCGGCAGCCATCTGCAGATCTCTTTCTGGCTCCCACTGGGTGGCCCCGGGTGAGGCACAGCTGTGGCTGAAGTAGACCTACAGCAGATGTCCTCCAAAGTGGTGCTGGGGTTGGCGCCCCCCAGTGGCCAACTTCAAAATGAACTGGAGCATCACCCAGTCACTTCTAAGTACAACACAGCTAAGGGGCAGATTGGGCCGGCACCAGAGACCTGCTGAGGCAGATCCTGCTCTGTAGGGTCAGCCCCTGCACAACAACTCTTCCACTGTTGTCAAAGCCAGTCCTCGCAACCAGTAAGCCCAAGGGTCAGTCCCTCACATTGATGTGCAATTATCAACCAAAGCTCAACTACAAGAGGAAGAAACACACAACCAACATAAGGGACACACCTGGAGTACATGGCTCAGGTAACCAGAAAGACTGTGCCACTGAACCCCACAATGCACCTACTATATAACGCCACTCTACTAAGACTAGAAGACAGAGCAGCCCTATCTAACACATAGAAACAAACACAGGGAGGCAGCCAAAATAAGGAGACAAAGAAACATATCTCAAATTAAAAAAAAAAAAAGAAACCAGAACAAAGCCCCAGAAAAAGAACTAAGCAAAACAGAGATAAGCAATCTATCAGATGCAGAGCTCCAAACACTGATTGTAAGAATGCTCAATGATCTCAGAGAGAACTTCAACAGAGAGATAGGAAGCATAAAAATGGAGATGGAAACCATAAAAAGGAACCAGTCAGAAATAAAAGATACAATAATGGAAATGAAGAATACATTACAGGGAATTAACAGATTAGATGAAGCAGAGGATCCAGCCAGCAATGTAGAAGACAAGGTAGCAGAAAACACCCAACCAGAACAGCAAAAAGGAAAAAGAATCCAAAAAATTGAGGAAAGTATCAAGTGTACCAACATTCACATTATAGGGGTACCAGAAGGAGAAGAGAGAAAGCAAGGAACTGAAAACCTATTTGAGGGCCGGCCGAGTGGTGCGATGGTTAAGAATTGGCTTGGGACGCCAGAAGGCCCCGGTTCGGATCCCACATATGAGGGCCAGTGACACTGCCCTCTACAGCTAAGATGCTGAACAGCAGCTCAACCTGGAGCTGGGCTGCCATGAGTCGCCGGCGATGGCGTAGGCTGCAGCCCCTGCTGCAGTGGGTTGCCATGGGCTACCGTGTGTTGCCATGGGCTACCGTGTGTA
>NW_017731504.1:540729-550757 GCF_001890085.2 Hipposideros armiger
CAGTGAAGCAACGTCCTCCACAACTAGACTGAAGAACAAAAGGACAGCAACTTGTCTGTTCCCCTTCCCCCAATTCCCCAATGCTGTTCCCATCCCCCCAATTCCCCAATAAAAATCTTTAAAAAAAAAAAAAGAAAGAAAAAAAGAAAACCTATTTGAAAAAATAATGACAGAAAACTTCCCTAACCTGGTGAAGAAAATAGACATTCAAACCCAGGAAGCAGAGAGAGTCCCAAACAAGATGAACCCACAGGTCAACACCGAGACACATCATAATTAAAATGTCAAAGATTAAATACAAAGAGAGAATCTTAAAAGCAGCAAGAGAAAAGCAGTTAGCTACCCACAAGGGAGGCCCCATAAGACTGTCAGCTGATTTCTTAACAGAAACTTTGTAGGCCAGATGGGACTGGCAGGAAATATTCCAAGTGATGAAAAGCAATGACATACAACCAAGATTGCTCTACCCAGCAGGGCTGTCATTTAGAATTGAAGGACAGATAAGGAGCTTCCCACATAAGAAAAAGCTGAAGGAGTTCATCACCACCAAACCAGTATTACAAGGAATCTCAGAAGGATTTCTTTAAGATAGGAGGGGGGTTAAGGATGGGTGAGAGGGGAAGGGATTATGAAGTACAAATTGTTGTTATATAGTAGTTGTGGGGATGTAGGGTATAGCATAAGGAATATAGTCAATAATATTGTAATAACTAGGTATGGTGCCAGATAGGTACTAGATCCACCAGGGAGATAGATGGGAATGGGGTTGGGAACAGGGTAAAAAAGGTGAAGGCATTAAGAAATACAAATTGATAGTTTATGGGGAATATAATCAACAACGTTGTAAAAATCATATAAGGTGCCAGATGGGCACCTGGACTTATCAGGGGGATCGTGTCATAGACTGTGTAGATGCCTGACCAATGCACTATACACCTGAAGACCTGAAGTTGAATAATATTGAATGTCAACTATAACTAAATATATAGGTATATATAGTCACGGGATGTGGAGCGTAACACAGGGAAGAGAGTCAATGGTATTGTAACAGCTATATAAGATCTCAGAGGGGTAGTAGCTTGGGGGGTGGGTTACCACTTTATGAGGGGTATAAATGTCTAACTATTATGTTGCTTTGTACACCTGAAACTAATTTTTTAAAGTTAATTAAATTAAATTAAATTAAATAAATACAAAGACAAATATATAGCTCATTTCACCTACCAATACTGTTTAAGTATAGTCATTATAAATTTGAATATTATAATCTGAACTTCCTTGAATTAAAGTTCTTCATGTGTTCTGCCCCAGAATATGAAAACCAGCCTCTGTTTTCAATTTAAAAACTGAGATCCCTGGCTCTGGAACCTAAGCGGAAAAAAAAAATCTGAAAGACCCCGGATCATGGGTTTCTTATCAACTTCAACTTAGCACTGAACTTTTGAAAAGGAAGATATATTTTATAAGTAGCTACAAGCTGAATTTATTTGTTACCCAAATGTTATTACTAGAATTAACTGAATTTTAAAAATTACAGTAAAAGTGGCATTCCACATTAGGCTGAAGTAATAAACAAAGACTAGCTACTACACTTTTTGAAAAACACTATTTGGAAGTCTCCCAACTTGATCAGGTGATCCCTGTCCCCTACCAACCATACATATTCACAGCAGCAGATTCGAGGAAGAGTACAGGCATCTTTCCAGCCCCATGCCTGTTAAGTGTCTGCTTTATACTCGCACCATTCATTATCTGTGACATTTATCCCTCCCACTGTTTAACAAACCCTTCCAACAGCTTCCATTTCTTCCCTAGAACCAGAACCCAGGGTGCTTCGTCTCTCGCCTTTGCCTCCTGCCATTATCCTAATTCCCACACTTCTTCCCATACCTACGCTATATATTTATCAGCCCGACCATCTAGCATTCCTAGAATAAATCAAACACTTTGTCTCCGAATTAGGGTGGACCCTCAGCACTACTGCTATGTGACTCTGGCAAATTTTCCATAGCAAGCTTTTCCAAATGTCTCTTTAAGACCCCATCTCACTGTAACCCACCCTGCTCTCAACAGAAAACCTTGTCTCCTACTGTACAGAGACAGTGAGGCTAGCAGACATGGCCTCTCCCAGCTTTCTGCCCCCTCTCATCTCCTTTCTACCAATCTCAGCAGGAAAGTTGGCCTTTCTACTGTTCAAGGTTAATTGCACTACACACGCTCTTGAGCTGATCCCTTCCTATCTGTTCAGTACTTCACAGGTTATTCTACCCTACATGCTCTCTCCCTGCCTCCACAGTCACAGTCAAGTAGAAGAGCCCTGTTTCAACCTTCCTCTACCTACCATACATCACCTCCCACCCCTGACAACTATATTCCTTGAAAGAACGTCACTTTCAGTCACCATTTGCTATACCCACATTCTCAACTCCAGTTATTTTTAAATCACTTAAGCCACTTATTGCCCCTATTTCCACTGAATATACTTTCACAAGGTCTAGAAATAACTAGTCCCACTATCAAATACCATGAATTCTTTCCACTGTCATCTTGCTTGTCCCCTCTATGAGTGCTAACATTATAGAAGACTGCTTTTCAAGGAACTCTTCCTTGAACTTGCAAACACTACCTCCACCCTCTTTGGCAATTCCTTCCCCATCTCTTCTCTGGGCTGCTTTTATTTTCCTCGGTCCCTAAGTGTCAGTGGGCCCCAAAAGTCAATCCTTGAAACTTGCTTCTCATCCTACTAGGATAATATCGTTAAATTTCATGCCTTCATTTACCATATATTGGCTCCCAGGATTACTATCTCATATATTCACCAAATACTTACTGAGCACCTTCTATGCACCAGGCTTTCTGCTGGGTGCTAGGGTTGGGTCATCAGCTCCTACCTGATTCTTTCAAAGGCACCTCAAACTCATCAACTCTAAAACAGTATTTTGCCCTAATATATGCTTACTTATAGAGCTCTTTTCTTTTCTTGGGTATTGATACACACACACCCCTCCCCTCCCCCCAGTCACCCTGGTCAAAAACAGAATTATCCTAGTTCCTTCTTTCTCATGCCTGGTAATCAGTGACCAGTCAATGTAATCCCCTTACCTGTCATTTCTTCTTCACTCCTGCAATACCTTGTTATTTCTTATATTGTTTCCAAAACTTGCTGTCTCTCTACTTTCACAGCCTTCTAATCCATCCTCCACAGATCCATTCTGCAAAATACATAAATCTAATATGTTGTTTATTGATCATACTATACGTGAAGACCTTAGAAAAACATCTAAACCCCTTGGCGTAGCACAGAAGACCTTTCATTGCTAATTCTAGGAAATTATAGCTACACTTTACCAGTGTTTACTACGTGCCAGATGTGGTGCTCAGCACTAAAAAAAAAAACATTGTATTGTTTATTCTCAATAATCTGCAGGGAAGAAGGTGGAATTGTTGTAATGTTTAATTTGTAATATGTCAACTTGACTGGGCCACAGGATGCCCAGATATCTGGTTAAACATTATTTGTGGGTGTGTCTGTGAGGATGTTTGAATTGGGAGGTTGATTAAAACAGATTGCTGTCCCCAGTGTGGGTAGGCATCATCCAATCTGTTGAGGGCCTAAATAGAACAAAAGGCAGAGGAAGGGAAATTCTCCTTCTCTGCCTGACTGTGTGAGCTGGGACGCTGCTCTTCTCCTATCCTCAAACTGAAACTTACACCATGGGCACATGTAAGCCTCTGAACTGGGACTGGAACTATACACCACTGGCTTTCCTGGGTCTCCAGCTTGCAGATAGCAGATTGTGAGCCTTCTCAGCCTCCACAATCACATGAACCAATTTCTCACAATAACCAATCCCTGTTATTTAAATCAATCAATCAATCAATCTACTTATAGCCTACCGGTTCTGTATCTCTGGAGAACACTGAACTAGTCTAATACAATTGTTATCCCCATTTTAAAGATGATGAAACTTGAAACAGACAACCAGAGAAATCAAATAATTGCTTAAAGTCACAGAGCTACCAAGTGACAGATCTACCAATCTATTGTCTTCCAGGACCATGCTTTTAACTGCTGTGCTGCCAGTCCACTCCACTGTAGCACTCTCCACTCCAGCCATGCCAGTTCTTTTAGAAGACCCCAACATACCTGTCCAGGCCTTCATCTGAAATGTCATTTCTTACTTGTACTCTTTGAGAAAACACTGACTTGTTTTCAAATAGCATACCCTTTGTGGTTTATAAATCTGCTCTGAAAGCAATTCCCAAAAAGAGATTGCTAAAATGCCACTAACAGGACAGGCTTTGGTATAATTGCATAACCTCCTGATGTATGTGATATTAGGGGACAGTTATTTGGCACAACTAGGAAAGGGACAGTCTTCAAATGAGCCTCATTAATTTATGTTTAAACCTTATAAAGCAGGTAATAATTCTAGCCAACAGTCTTGGCAGATGATGACAGGACAGGCAAAAAGCCTTGCAAACTCAACACATATACATTTACATGCCTACCAAGGTAAGTGTGGGCTACCTTTGGACGCAGCATAATCAAGTGAAAGAACTCTGGCTTTTAGGGTCAGGCACGCCAGGAGCTGAAATTATTTCTACCATTTATCATATAGCTATCCTAGAATAAGATACTTAAACTTCTGAGCCTCAGTTCCTCCATTTTTAAAATAGGAATAAAATAACAAGATCATAGGGCTTTCATCAGGATTAAATGAGAAAGTGATTAGAAAGATGCAAATGTGGCTGCTGGGAGGGTGAAATGTGGGCTGCCTCGGAATCCCCATTTCTGCCCTTTCCTTCGACACTGCTGCTCAAAAACTTCAGTATCAACTACATTACAGGCTCTTTAATGAGACCTCATTGGACCAACTGAAATATTTGTCATATCCATTATTTTACTTTATCCTGACACACCTGGACTGCCACATTAGGGACTGGACACAGCTGGAAATTGAAGGAATCGTTTGAATAAACACTGTAGATCCCTTATGAAAAGCTGCCCGAGTTAAATATCACAACTGATCTATTCATGATCAATTTATTATTGATCATGCATTGCGACAGAGGAAGACCTCCTGCTTAATTAGAAGCACTAAAATGAATCCAAATACCCTTTTAAAAAGAAGCAACAGAGGGGCTAGAAAAACATCTGTGAGTGACATTTAAGCCATTCATAAAGTGCTCCTCTGCACAGAACCCTGTGGGGGCACCATACCAACAGAGTTAACAAATGTCCTCCATGAATTAAGGGTGTGTAAGTAAGAAAATGAGCTCAAGCACGAGATAGATGGTAGTTAGGCAGGCAGGCAGGTCAATAGGGACATATGTACGTACATACATACATACATGCATGCATACATATATACAGAACACAGAGAGAGAGACAGAGACAGAAAGAAGCAGGCTCCCCAGCTTTGCCTCTGAACTTTACAGCAATCCAGGTCATAACAACTGGGAGGACATCTGGCAGAAATGGTGGAATTTTCAGGAGCTCGGAAACACCAAATTGAGACCAGTATGACTGTGGCAGCTGCAAGCCCCACACAATTAGAATGTTGGCAAGTGGAGTGGGAAACAGAGCCAGGAATAATATGGAGTAGCAGCAGAGCCTGTAAACCTGACCATCCCTCCACTTGCTCTAAACATATGTTTAGCCCAGCACGAGTCATGATGCCAGGTGAAAAGCCCCTTCAGAAACTGTCAGCAATGGCATTTGTGAACACCTCTTGGTGCCTTAATATGCCAATAAGAGTGTTTTCCTCTCATGATAGCATGAAATGTGCCTGAAAGAATGCAGCATAGAAGCCCAGAGGATGAGAGACAAGACCAAGAGGCCACACTATTTCCCTTAAGCTCGGCCACCAGTCTGACTCCTGTGGCCTCTGAAAACTGTCACCTTATCACTACACTGTCCCACTTCCCCACAAGCCACTTAGGAAACACCCAGCTATTACTGAAACATCTCAGCTTTCAGGAATCTAAACAAAATGCCACACCATTTGTTTCACATAGTATATCTCAATAAAGAGTATTGAGAATGGGTACTTTGGTATTTCTAAACAATATAATCAAAAAATTAATTCCTATTATTGCCAAATAGGGCAGGAAAGCCATAGGAGTGACTGCATTCAGAGTTCACTATTAATCCGTGTCTCCACAAGCTTATTGAATGACCATATTCCTTATTTGGTCCCTTCTTTGACAAAAATAGCTTACAAAATAATAATGTACCATAACTCTCACCCAGCAAATACAATACATTTTTAAATCTTAAGTTTCTTTAAAATACTTAGTCAAAGAAAATAAATTGAAATGATTTTTTAAAAACCAAACTTAAAAAAAAAAAGACAGAAGCAGACATTCCACTTAACCATTTGAAATGAAATGAATGTCACATAAAAATTCACAGCATAAATAACACCAGGTCACTTACCCATATTTCTGAACAAAAGATCAAGAGCCACATATCAACGGATCAGAACAGAATAATTTTGCAAAGACAGGTTTAAGGATCTAAAAATCTATCTTGTTCATTTCATCATGAAAAGTTCCTCTTTTAACTTAGAGTATCTCCTAAGTTACCGTAAATTTAGTTATTCTACAAACTACTGAAAGCCAGAGCCTCCTTCCTCTTGCCCGTCACCCTCTGACTGCTGCATTCGTTGTTGTATGGTTGCCACCCAAAATTCAGTCTCTAAAGCCAGAGGCAGGGCAATTTATTTTAAAAACCTAATAAAGCAGCAGGGTAATTTTGAAAAACTGAAAATAAGTTCCTTGTGGAGACATAGACATGAGAATGAAGTCAAACCCACGGAAGGAAGTTAAGTTCTCATAAGTCAGAGCATAAAAGTGTCTCCCACAGCCCATGCTCCGGTTCTATGGGCAGCACCACAACGATAAGAGGCAAGCAGGTTAATTATTTGCCCTGAAATAAGCCTAAAATGTTGAGGATGTATGCCCCAAGAGCAGAGATCCTCAAATATACATTTATTTCCCCAGAGTTTTTTAAAGGGTAAGTTTTTCAGTAGAAAACATGCCTTGGGGTACGAAATTGCAAAAATTTATCAAACACACTTTCAATGATTAAGCCAAATCTCCTTTCACATTTCAAAAAGTGTTCTTATTCCTCACATTCTAAAATTCAATAACCAAATATCCTTTCCAGGACTGTCATGATTGATTTTTCTTTTTCCATTTTTACATTTCTTCTCAGTCTTTCAAAACTGAAAACACAGTATATCCTAATGCTAATGCTTCATGCTACAGGATCTGGTTTTCAGTCCCAACTCTGCCACTGATTTCAGTCCTTGAGCAACTCCTATTTCAATCCCCTCACCTTTAAAATAGGGTAGCAATAACAAAAGCTCCTCCTGTTGCTGAGAGGATCTTAAACAGATTAAAAGATGCATTCACAACAGATTAGCTGTTATTATTATGAATGTTGATCTCTTTCATCTGGTCTTAAATGGACAGTCTTTTCCGGAGGCTCAATCCCTTCTGTTTACTCACTTTCACCTATTATTACCACAGTTTTAACTGGCTGGCTCTCAAAATATTTTAGAGCCAATCACTCACTTGAGGCCAAATAAAACAGAGAGGTGAGTCCAATGGGCAGAACCTGCTCCCACTAGACAATAGACAGGCAGAAGGGAGGGGAGACATGTGTAAGGAACGGCTGATTGAGAGAAGCACCGTACAAGTCTGAACAGAAATATCAGTGGGCAAGAAATCTTCTTTTCTGATATTCTTCCAAATAAACAATGGAAGATTTTTTTTACTTTTTAAGGATCCAAGAATCATTTAGAAAAACATCACCTTTCATCATATTACAGTATTGTATACTAAGCAAAATATAGTTCCTGACTGATAACACTAGAAGTTATCAGGCAAGCTCTCTCCTCAGAGCTACAAAGTTTTTCTGTCTTTCACTATCTTATAATTCATAACTGTTTCCACTATATGGGACAGGATTTTTTTTACCCTTGTATTTAATCTCCTGGAAAGCAGTACAACCTTTTCCCCATGTCTCTTTGGTATGCTGGGAACAGCGGCCACTGGAAATTCTGCCCATAAATATTTATAAACATAACATGTTTCATATACACACCCTTCACCGTTATCAAAGCACTTTCACTTATGTCATGTAATCTTCACAACAACCAAACAGAAAAGAAGAAAGCCTCTTTTTCCAATGAATGAAATCACTGAAGCCCAGGAGGATGGTTTCTCTGATTTCAGATGCAATTGTCTCTTTCGCCACTGACTCTGGGCCTTACTTCCAGGCTGTATCCGTGACCGCCACACACACTGCAGTGCCGCTAATGTGGCCCCCATGTGTTCTATCTCCCTATCTCATCTTCCTGACAAAAGTTTCTGGTCTAGGTAGGGCTCGTTAAATCCTAACCCAGTGCCAGAGTTCCCACATAGGGTTGTCAGGACTTATGGAACCTCAGTATTTCTAACAGTTTGTGGTTACTTATGCACATATCATCTGCTCCGATAATGAGATTAGGAATCAAAGTAATAATAATAATGGCAACAACTACAAGGCAGCACTATGATAGATGATCTATTTACAACATATTTTATCCTCACAACAACTCTGCAAGTTACACTATCAGCATTTTGACTTTATAGGTGAGGAAACTGAGTCTCAGGGAGCCTAAGAACTCCCATAGGGCCACAGAACTAATGGTGATGATGTCAGATTTGAAATCCAACTTCAGCTGGCTTCCAAATCCACCCACTTTTCATGACATCCTGTTTGAAATCTTTGATTTCCCAGTATCCAGCCTGAAGCATACCCACATGATTGTTACTCACTGAGAGTTTGTTAGTAATTAAAGAAAGAGCCAAAAGATATGTACTCTCTCTTAATCTTATTGGAAATCTCAATGTTCCTGTTTGATGCCCACTCCCAGCTTTCTCTCCAATAGATGCTGCTCTCTTCCCCTCTTCTGAATTCAGCAGGCTGAGGGGATGGACATTACATTCTCTCCACTGTTGCTTCCACACAATTGCCCATCACCAGCTCTCAGCACTTTTTGAGGCACACTTGAGCATTTATGTACTTTCCTACATCTTTGTCACCATCATCTGCTACCCTCTAGACAGCGGTTCTCACCCTGTGGGTTGCGACCCCTTTGGGGGTCGAACAACCCTTTCACAGGGGTCGCCTAAGACCATCGGAAAACAAAAAGATATTTACATTATGATTCATAACAGTAGCAACATTACAGTTATAGAGTATCCACGAAAATAATTTTATGGTTGGGGGTCACCACAACATGAGGAACTGTATTAAGGGGTCACGGCATTAGGAAGGTTGAGAACCGCTGCTCTAGGACACATTCTCAAGTTAACAACTTTAGCACCCAAGACCAAATCTTCTACAGCCTAACATCTGCCATCACATCTTTCTTGAATGTCTCAATGTCAAACAACTACAACTGTGGTCCACTGCAGCCACCTTGTATCCTATCGTCTCTTAGAAATGTTCCCCCTTCAAGGTTATGACCTTTGTATTTCCCTCCTGTAGCTCTTTACCCTTCCTTCTGCTGCCAGTCTCCATTATTGAACTTTATGTCTTTCCTTCTATCTCTTTGTCAACAATCCCCAGCTTCTTTCATACCTTTACTCTTTCCTTCCCACTCCCCCTCTCTTCCCTCTACTACAAATATACTCAGTCTTCCATAACTTCCAAAGTCCTTCCCAGAAGCCTCCTTAAATTCAAATTATTCCTCTATGTCTGCATTTACTACTTATCCATTTACTTGAAACATACAAATTGAGTAAATCCACAACTAGGAATTAGCCTCGAGGAGTAACAGCGCTATACGAGGAGACTTATGTATAAGAAGGCAATTACAGGTATAAGTTCTGCATGTTTCTGTGGTAATGCTTTAAGGCTCAGAAATAAAATGATGACATGAGAGAGTATATTTTTGCTTTAGCAATTGGTTATCCAAATACAAAGCAATCACCTTTAAAATTCAGGTTGGTCACTCTTTCTCAACACA
>NW_017731504.1:556417-561543 GCF_001890085.2 Hipposideros armiger
AAAAAAAAAATTGGGAAGCCAGCATCATTATCTATCGGGACTCCCCATGTCTGCAGCCCCTGTTCTCCAGACGCCCTTCCATACTCACTCCTTAGCATTCTGTTGCCTCATCTCTCTCATCAAACAGGAAAGGGATCTAATAAGCATTGATCTAAGGTGTGAAGCAGAAACAGTGCTGCCCTTCTCGGGAATTCTTCCACTTTCAAAAGAGAAAATGGGAAAGGATGATGTTCACCACACAACAATTGTTAGTAATGAGACTTTTTTATTTATAAGCATAAGCTAATAGGAGATGGGATGTCTTCCCTGAAACCTCTCAAATCACGCTGTTGAACTATCTTGAAGGTACAGTTCTCTAAAATTCTAAAACCTTTGCCACTGATGCATGTTACATCACAAATACCGAATAACCCATTTGGTCGGAAAACAGTTGCAACACTGCAAAATAAAGCCCATGCCTGTAGATTAGAAATGTCATCTTTAGTGTTAGAGAATGCTCTGCCTTACCAGAATCTGTCTCTTATATAGCCTTTCTTCATCTGTTTTCAAAAACAGGGGTTTTCTTTTTTAAGGTTGATTCAGCCTAAGAAAACACTTCAGAATTGTATTAACTGTATCTCACTTTTTTGTTGTGCTTGCAATCCTGTCACGACCTAACCCACAGTTTTGCATGAATGTCTCTGACAATAGGTCCATAATCCATGGACAACTCCACTTGATTTTGTTTTTAGATCTTGCTTAGGTAGGTCTTGTCAAAAGCTCCATGGATTCATTTTCTGCCAGTGTCTCAGTATATTTCCATAAAGATCTAAAACTATTTATAAACTGCTTCACTTCCTGGAAAGTTTTTGCTACTCCAAAAAAACTTCTAAAGTTTTCGGACATCACTTTGGAACTGACCGCTTTGGCACTGATCCTATTTTTTTCATTCTGGAGGAAATCTTCCAAACACTCATGTTTAAATAATCCCAAATAATTGTTTATTTTGTAAAATCATGCCTCCTGAGCAAAACTGTAAACTCTTAGAGGGTAAGAAATACGTCTGTCATTTGTTTGTTTGTAAGTTAGTTTAATTATCATCATACTCTTTCCTCGCAGTGCCTAGCACAGCTCCTATGCATGACAGCACTTTGATAATGAGCGTTAAACTACATAATTCAATATTTAACAATGTGTTTTCAGCAGCCAATNACGGCCGCACATGCTGGCTGCTGGCTACACAATGTAGCCCATGGCAACCCACTGCAGCAGGGGTTGCAGCCTACACCATTGCTGGTGACTCACAGCAGCCCAGCTCCAGGTTGAGCTGTTGTTCAGCATCTTAGCTGTAGAGGACAGTGTCACTGGCCCTCATATGTGGGATCCGAACTGGGGCCTTCTGGCGTCCCAAGCCAGCTCTTAATCAACACGCCACTCGGCCGGCCCAACTGCTATCTTCTTACTCATATTTAGGCCAGAATTCTTTTCAGACAATCTAAATGTGATTTTAGTACATCTTTTAAAGATGAGGGGAAAAAATATTCAAAATTCTCAAGTTTTAGGGTAAAATATGAAGTTCCATTACGTGAAGTATATTAACTAAATAAGAAAAACAAAAATTTTGATGAGATACAAATTTTTTTAAATCTCATTTAAATATCATACATTTATGTGGACTTGTTTATATTTATTTGCTTATACTATGAGACAAACACAAAAGCAAGAATCTATGAATAAAGAATGCTTTATTAGTGAAGTTACCATGAAATACTAGTTCCTCTAGGATAATATCAAATTCAAAACAAAGTCTTATTTATATCAGTAAAAGTAAAACTCGTACTTGGCTTGTCTGTCATCGAATAAATACCTTCCACTCAAGGTGAACATCTAAGAATAGAGACTAGCAAACAAGTGATACCTCTTCTCTGAGATTGGATCTACTTTCCTCTTCTCTCTTTCAACCTCCAGGGGGCAGTACAGTTCCGATGACAGGATATGGAGTCAGCACACCCTCGCTGAAATCCCTGCTCTGTCAGTTTCAGTTATATAAACCAGGACAATTTAGTTAACCTGGGCCTTAGTTTCTCGTGCATAAATGAAGAATAGAATATAACCTACTTCACAGGATTGTTATAAGAATTAAATGAGAAAACAGCCAATATATAAGTGCTCCATCAATACTTGTTTACTATTATTATTTACATGTTATCATTATAATAGCCTTCCCTGGGATATCATTAAACATAGTTTATGCAACTAATATATTTAAGCACCGAATACTTCTTAGGCACTGTAGGTGATGAGGCTAAAAACACAACCCAATCCCTCTTCTCCATAAATTCACAGAGAAGTGGGGAAAAACAGACATGTAAATTATAAATAGAACAATGCAGCAAGAACATACAAAGTAAAGCAAGAGTACAAGAAGGGTGAATTTCTTTATTTCCAACAGGGTAAGTAAGGGGAGGCGGCTTCTCATCCTTGTTGGAAGATGCATGGGTTGAAATTAAGATAATTAATCAATTTACGATAATTAAGTTGAAAATGAAAATGCCCACTTCCCAATCTCCTGCCTGCCCCAATCAGGCACCATCCCTAGCTGTTTGTACAAACACACATGACCAGGCTCAGCCAATTAGGTGCTCTTGACTGACCCTTCGATTCTTGAGAGATAGATGTCAAGTTGTTCAAAAAGCCAGGGACTATTCCTGGTCTCCACAGCAGACAGCAGCAGACAGGGGTGTGGCGGGGAGTCCCAGGGGCATAGATGTCAGTGACAACAGGATCAATGACCCATTCTAAGCTGTGCCAATGGAGTGATCTCAGCTGTGTCCTCAGCTGCTGATCTTCCCGTGGTTCCCAGTCTCTTTTTTAATCAGATCTGGCCAATTTGTAAGAAATCCAAGATCCTTCCCCAAATTATTTTTCTGCCTATGCTGGACAGAGGTTCTCTGTTATTTGAAACCAAGAACCCCACTAGGTACCTTGAGTCCTCAAGGAAAACTTTCTAGCTTCATTGCAACTGAGGTTCTGGTTTTCTAGCTTGCCTCTAATTGCCACTTTGTTCTATGTTAACGAAGATACTATTTTGTTGCCTTTTTCAGTATAAACAGACATTATTGCGAAACCTTATTTTAGCAAAATGAATGTCAAGGAAACAAATGTTTGAATTTTCATTTCGTAAAAGAAACAATTGTTCTACTTGCCACCAAAAAATAAAAATAAAAATAATAATAATAATAATAATGATAATCATCATCATCATCATCATCATCATCTTCCATGATACAACATTCTGTTACTCTTTTCACTTTACAATAAGCAATGAAGAAGGAAATAATATGGGGAAAGTACAATGCAGAAATGGAGAAATAAGAAATTATTTATAAGTTTCCAAAAGGAGTCAACAACTCACTCCTATCTTTGTTTTCTTAGGTTGATCCAATTGGCATTTTTCTAAAAAGTCAAATGTCAGTAATTAGGCACTTGAAGTAAAAGCTTCAGCCTCAGGCACATCTTAGCCTGTGGACCAATGTCATTGCTGGAAGATAAACAAGTGAAAAGGATGAAGTTGAAAATGCCCACCCCTCTAGCAGGCCCTCAAGGACCACCAGGCTGGGAAACCACACTTTGGGAATCACTGTAAAGAGAAAGATCCCTGGTACCCTGAGCTACTGAAAAAAAGAAAGATTTGCTTTGCTTTGCAATTGGGTGCAGGGTATGCAGTGAGAACATTTAATAAGCCTTTTCACTTTCATATTCCCAAATGTCTTCCTCCTCGCTTTATCACTTCCCAGCTGTCTCCAGATTTTATTCTGGATCCACTTTAGCTATGAGGTCAGAGTTAAGCTTTCAGGAATGTGTCTCTCTATAGGCAGAAACCTGATTCCCTCTGAAAACACTCTTAGTAGACCTTGGGAAAACTGCAGTTGCTATCACATGCACAGAGAGAGCTTTTGCAGTCACTGGACTTGAAACGTGCTGTTTGTTGGACAGCCAAAAAGGTTACTGCTCCCTGGAGAACTGAGCCAGTTCCTCTAAACCCCTCCCACTGACTCATATGTTTGTCTGGCTGCAGCTGCTAAAAAAGATGGGAATTTAAAAGCTGCTACACAAGTGCAAAAGCAATCACCAAAACAGTGTCAGTGTCCTCAGGTCTCAAATAGAAAATATCCTTGCTGAGAAAGGCAAGGGTAGAGGAAGTGACATTAGAGAAAAAATAGTGGGATATAGAATGGCTACAGATGTAAAGGAACAGAAAGGAAATCATGGCTTCTCAGGGCTGGAAACTATTTGCTCTGTGACCTTGCTAAAGGCAGTCTCATGGATTGATTTTCTTTCCTCTGTGTTTAAATTTTCTTTGACCTACTTTTGCATGAAAGTTGATATTGATAACTAGTCCACTATCACATTGTTATTATCATATTCTTTGGAGATACTCAGAGAACTTTAAAAGTTGATAATAATAATTATTATTTCATAATAATAATAATAATTATTATTATTATTTCATTATTACTCCCATCCTAACAGTATCCCAGTGGGATAAGACAGAAGGTATTTCTTACACAAAGTAAAGATTTCTTAATTCTCAAGTCCTTGTATACAAATCCTTTGATTCATGTAGCAGAGCCCAGAAAAAAAAAAATTGGGAAGCCAGCATCATTATCTATCGGGACTCCCCATGTCTGCAGCCCCTGTTCTCCAGACGCCCTTCCATACTCACTCCTTAGCATTCTGTTGCCTCATCTCTCTCATCAAACAGGAAAGGGATCTAATAAGCATTGATCTAAGGTGTGAAGCAGAAACAGTGCTGCCCTTCTCGGGAATTCTTCCACTTTCAAAAGAGAAAATGGGAAAGGATGATGTTCACCACACAACAATTGTTAGTAATGAGACTTTTTTATTTATAAGCATAAGCTAATAGGAGATGGGATGTCTTCCCTGAAACCTCTCAAATCACGCTGTTGAACTATCTTGAAGGTACAGTTCTCTAAAATTCTAAAACCTTTGCCACTGATGCATGTTACATCACAAATACCGAATAACCCATTTGGTCGGAAAACAGTTGCAACACTGCAAAATAAAGCCCATGCCTGTAGATTAGAAATGTCATCTTTAGTGTTAGAGAATGCTCTGCCTTACCA
>NW_017731504.1:562678-563572 GCF_001890085.2 Hipposideros armiger
CCCCAATTCCCCAATAAAAAAAGTCTTTAAAAAAAATAGCTTGGGCGATGAAATACAAACTGCCACTGTCTTCTAGCTGAGAAATGTATAAATGTAGAGCTGGGGGAGGAATTATATTATCTGCTGTCTAGAACGCAGGCCAATAACACTCTGACTCGTCACAGAATAGTTGTATATCTCAAGGAGCTGGGCCCCTTGCCCTTTCACTCACGAGGGAACGTCTATAACAGAACTTTGCACTTGCACGTTCTTTTTTCAGATGCATTACGGCATCGGACTTCTTTTTCTTTATGTGTGTCTTGTTTTTACTTTAGGACATTACTTACCACAGTAATGTTTGTAACACATGCACACAACAATAAGTTAAAAGCTGTTATCATTTATTAGCCATTTAAGAAGCCTGACTTTAAACATTTCTTTTAAATTTAAAATCATCCTTGTTAGAATAACCTATGTGACAGCATTCAATAAGGTATTGCCTATATAATTGCAGCTTTTCTTTTTTGCTGTTAACATACAAATAAATAATTAGACTTAATGGATATTGAACAAGTTAAATCAGTTTTTACTGCGTTATAATAGTTACTTTCAACAGTTGAATGGATTTGTAAGACTGTGATGTAGGTTGGAACCCAATTGTGAGTAGTAACTTAGGACATGCCTCAGCTCTCTTGGACAACATTAATGGGAGATATGTATACACACACACACACACACACACACACACACACACACAGACACACACAGTAAAACCTGGTTTGCGAGTGTTCCGCAAGATGAGCAAACATTTCTAATAATTTTAACGTGGTAAACGAGCAGTGTCTTGCAATTCGAGTAGTTTGTTTCTGGAATGAATTACGCTCACAAACCAAGGTATTACTGTATTTGTATTCA
>NW_017731504.1:564867-567824 GCF_001890085.2 Hipposideros armiger
CAGGCAAATGGGAACAAGTTGGTCACTGTACACACCATCTGGTCCAACCCCCTTCATTTCTCAGGAAAAATAGTCAAGGCTCAGAGAGGAATACATCAGGTGGAGCAGTTAGTAACCCCATGACATTTGTACTCTTTTCTTCTTCTTTATACAGACTCACTCAGCCTCCAAATATTCTGTAATTTCTTAGACTCAATCACTAGTTTTAAGTGCTCATCACATACACTACCATTAGGATTTGTGTGTCTGGAACCAAATCTCTGTTTCCTTTGTATTTCCAGCACTGGTCCAGTCAATGCTCAACATATATGCAACTTGGTATATGCTGATTGACTGCTATTGAAGAACTAGATTGTGTTGCTTGGGGGAATTGGGGTCTTTATTCAAGTGGTATTGGACCAGAAGGACCATGATATCTTAAAGGTAGAAATCCAGAAGCTGCACAGGCAACATCTTCACCAATGTTTCCTTTATTTTCTACATTTTATATAATAAACATGTACTACTTTGTAATGAAAATGAAAAGGCATTTCTAAAAGAAGTATTACCAGGGGCCGGCCGAGTGGCTCAGTTGGTTAAGAGCTCACTCAAGAGTGCGAGCTCTGAGCAACAGGGTCGCCAGTTCAATTCACGGCCCGAGCTGAGCTTCTGCTGAGCTGCCAACAGGTGGCAGGATGGCTCAGCTAAAAAAAAAAAAAAGAAGAAGAATTACCAGTGTCTGTGTTCCCTGATGAACCAGGGACTGCTGATTCAGGAGGTAAAGAGCATGCCTCGGGATAAATTACTATCTCAGTGGTCCTGGTTGCCAGGGTTCTTGCCAAAAGAACAACAGAGCATCTTATTCTCCTCCCTCACTGTCCCTCACCAGTTGTCCTCACAAATCACATGTAGAGAGACAAAGGAAGGCAACCAGTGAACAGGTTCTGATCTGTTTTCTTACTATATCAAGAAACATCCCTCAATTCCTGTTCATATTAAAATCTGAACTGGCAGTGAAACCTGCTTAAAAATTGATGTAGTGTTTGAGATATGAGATCTCAAAGAAAAGAATTGTTCTCCAGCTGTGCTGCATCTCCACATCTGCCAAAATGCTCGTGGTTTGACTTTACACATTCCGAGTTACATTCCTGCCTCTGACAAAGATGAGAACCATGTGCCAGGACTCATTAAGAAATTACTCAGTAAATACTCTGGCTCCTAAGTCACTTTCTAACACCAAATAATTTTCTTTGATCAGTAGAAATCCTATATTATATTCACTATAAACCTTTAAATGGGAGTCACTGCCAAGAAATTCCAACAGAGATGAAAATACCATAATTTCTAAGTTAACCCACTATCGCTTCTTTTATTCCATAGTACACGGTGATTCAAAGGGTTTGATTCATTACTATTTAATTTTGCTTAAGTGTTTCTACGCCGACTTAGAAACATCCTCTTTCATTTTTTTGCCTCCTTGAAACTCAGAGAGTATCATTGTCCTATAACTTGAAGTTATACCCTGGGATTATTTATTATAATGCAAAAGGAGATTTCCAGGGCTCAGCAGGCTCCTGGTTATATAATGGTCCACGACACACAGGTGCTATGCATGCCGCTTTCTCACTCCCATCCTTCTCACATCTCCATAGGTTACAGTAAGCAGTGGGGAAAAGAAAAATCTCCACAGAAAAGGACAGCCTGGGCTGAACGTCTGATGGGGAGCAAAGGTTACTCTCTTCCTTTAAGAGAGTCTGTAAGGGCTTTATTTTCTCTGCACAGACCAGAGATATTTTTAGCATCAGTTTGTAGTCTGCTCTACTGACTACTTTCCTTAAAGTTACTGAACAGGACTAACCCCAAACCACAGTGCTTGTTATAACAGCCCTTATGAGCTCTGTACCAAATACATTTCTCATAGCAGCATTCAAACTTTGGAGTAGAAACCACAGAAACAAAGTCTAGTAATGGTGCCATATCAGAATCACTTGGAGAGACTGGCCAAAATCCTCAAGCTCNACACACACAGTAAAACCTGGTTTGCGAGTGTTCCGCAAGATGAGCAAACATTTCTAATAATTTTAACGTGGTAAACGAGCAGTGTCTTGCAATTCGAGTAGTTTGTTTCTGGAATGAATTACGCTCACAAACCAAGGTATTACTGTATTTGTATTCAATATGTTGGGGGTTAAGCTCCTGTGAAGAGCATCTTTCTCACTTGTGTCTCAATCAGATCCAGTTCCCTTTGAGTTAAAAATAGCAAAAAGCACACTGTTTAGGGAAATAAAATAAATGTCTGTTGAGCACTTACTACATACCAATATACTCTGTGATTCCCCTAACAGTCTTGCCAGAAAGCTATTATTATTCATATTTTACAAATGACGAAACTGTGTTGCAGAGGAGTTCTTTTCTCCAGCTCTCACTGCTAGGAAGCAAGAGAGCAAAAACTGCCGGATGCAAAGCCGGCACTCTCGCCACCACACCAGGCTCCTGGAGGGCCCAGCTGAGAATCACAACCATGGCAGCCGCCTAAAGGAAACTCTCTGACTCTACAAAGTGTTTGCAAATATTGGCGAGGTATTTTCTTAGAAGAATAAAACCCATTTCCCCATAAATATAGCATTAATGTTTTTGTAACAAGCTCGTGTACACAAAGCCTGTTTTACCTAAAATGTGTTTAAATTACTTATTCTTTAGGATTTTTTAAAAGAAGCAAACAATAGTATTTTTAAGTACATGCGGTATTCCCACCTGCTTTATCATGTGGTCCTAGCATAAACCTCACCAAATATTCTTTCTTAATATACAATTTGTTAAAAACATGACAACAGGCCCAAAATGAAGTTACTTACTCTAAGTCCCACATCAACAAGCTGAGACTTAATTCCAGTGTAGGCTGTCCCAAAAATGGAATCTTAGAGTCAATCAGGAATCACGTGATTCAATAACCAATCCGCTTTCTTGCCTCAAGTAAC
>NW_017731504.1:570249-578178 GCF_001890085.2 Hipposideros armiger
CCACTTCAAGCAACAGACATCAGCATTTGAAACGTGCACAGCCTGTGTGCCATCCAGCAAGTCCACTTGTAGGAATCTACCCTACGGATACTTGCACAAGAAGGCAAAAAGATGTAAATGGCCATGTGAAATTTACCACTATATGACATATTTCTTATATGTCTATAAGAAACAGTAAGAAAAGAAAACAAATAAAGTAATGAACCGATTAAATAAATGATGATAGCAAACCATTGAAATTTTATTCAGCCGTTAAAAAGGAATCGGTAAATCTGTATCTGCTGATATCATAGAAAAAAATAACTTAGGTCCTCATTCATTTTGACAGTCTGTCATGGCTTTTAGCCATCTTTATTACATAGGAACAGAGCTGGGAAAAGCATTCTTGGGGCTGGGCCCATGTAATTAGAACACTTGGAAGGTTTTGTGACATGCAAGCTGCAAGACGTGCAGGAGAACTTCCTGGCCTGTATGGCATAGTGTACATTTGGTACAGCTGGGCCAAGACACTGCTCTCCGGGCAGTGGCCAGGCAAGGTGCAGAGCCACCCGGACCTGGGGCCACCAGCAGTGAGCAGCCTCTGTTGTTCGCTCTGGGGTGCTGCACAAACTCCATGGTTCCATGTGTGCACTGGGGAACAGGTTTGGGAAGCGGTGAATTTCAGGGACTGTAAAAGTGACCTGCTACTTGTATCACTGCTTATCTCAAAGACTGATTTCCAAAGGAAAGGAAGCAAAATATTGACTGTTAACTAGAGCATCCTATGCAACAGAATCAAGATACCTGGGGCTTTTTGAGCCCTTCCCTCATCTTTTACCTTAAGGTCACTTTGAAATGCTAAGTGAAAGAAGCCAGACACAAAAGATCATATAATATATGACTCCATTTATGTGAAATGTCCAGAAAAGAAATATCTATAGAAACAGAAAGTAGATTAGTAGTTGCCTGGGGCTGGGGGTAGGAACAGATTGACTGCAAATGGGCATGAGGAACCTTTGGAATGATGGAAATGCTCTAAAATTGGACTGTACTGATGGCTGCACAACTCTGTAAATTTACCAAAAATCATTGAATGGTGCACTTAAAATAGATAAATTTTACAATATGTAAATTATATCTCTGTAAAGCTCTTAAGAAACACTTTAAAGTAATATTAAACAATTTATAATTTTAGCCATATTACCTTAGATTTCAAAACAGAAATATATCTTAGTTATAAAAAGCAAGTTGCGTATGTTGATATTCTATGTTTCCATTTAAAAAAGAAGCTTTAAAGAACAAAACAATGTATTTAATCTCGAATATCCACTGAAAATGACTATGAGGAAATACAAGGAATGTTGCTTTCAGTGGGTGAGAATGGAATTTCCTTGCAGTGAAATTTTTACTTCTTACTTTATACATTTTTGTACCATTAGATATTTTTATAGGCAAATATTCCCTTTATTTAAAAATATATAAATTATCTTTAATGTCTAGGTTTTTATTTTGGTCTCAAACAGCCTTGTCACCAAAGTTCTCAAATCATATATTATTTATAATTAAATATTTCAATTCCTGAATAGAAAGGTAAACTATTTACTGGTTTTGGAAAATGTGATTAAGGATTTCATGCACTTTGTCTCTTGACAAGTGCACTACAGTAATATTTTACAGAGTGTGCTATGTGTTCTATTGATGGTATGGAGGTAATTTTAGGTCAGAGGTTGGCAAACTTTTTCTTAAAGGGCCAAATAAAAATATGCTAGTCTTGGCAGGTCATTCTGTCTCTGTCTCACCTACTCTGCTGCTGTAGGTCAAAAGCAAAAACAGACATATATAAACAAATGGACTTGACTAAGTCTGCTGATCCCTATATTAGGTGGTACAATGGATACTTTTTTTATTTTAACACTTCTCTGAATATGTATTAGAAACATAGAACTAGCACATCAAGTCCATGAATTCATAAGTATTATTGCCTAGGAGGAGGCTAAATTTACATAAGTTTTTTAAAGGTTGGAGATTTAAAGAAAAATATTAAGTAAATAAGAGAACAGAAGGTACTCATACCTGGGTATGACAAAAATCATAAAAGATATTTGCAAATGACAAACATTTGGGAAAACTGCATTTGAGTGTAAATAACAATTTCTTAACAAGAACAACAAAAACAAAAGGATGAAGAAAATCTCTCCAGACTAGGTAACTTTTATCACAACGCAACCCAGTACTTGAGGCAAAGCTCCTTGAAAGAAATATCAAAATGTAGACCAAAAATTTGCAAAAGCAGTGGTCCATAATATTTACTGGTTCCTAGACATGGATGGGCTGGCCAGGAAAAAGTGCATATTTCAAAACCGAGCCCCCTAAAGCACATCCAAATTCAGAGACTTCAAAATGGTGAAAAAAAAGAGAATACACAAAAGCATCATCCCAAGGTTTTTTCCAGGCACTTACTTCAGTGCACATGACCTGTGCTCAGCGCTGAACTCAGCAAATCAAAGAGACAGAGGAAGAATACAGTGCCCTTTGGGAAGCAGTGCCCTCCTCGCAGACCAATTGTGATGACAAGGGAAACTGCAGTGTCAAAATAAAGTAATGCTGCTGCCAAGTACTACCCCCGTTCAATTCAACATGCCGCGATCCAGGTCTGGAAAAAAACAGTTTTAAGCCTTTTGATTCTTCCTCCACTTTCCTAAACTCAGCCATAATTTACAAATTGATAACTTAATAACCATCAATAGGGTGTTTTCTATTTAAGAAAATCAGAAGTGAGAAAGAGCATGGAAGGGCGATGGTGGGGAGAACAAGGAGCTAATATTTTTGAGCACCTATGTGTTAGGTACTCTACATACGTTGTTTTTGGGGGATTTTACAAATCCATGAGGTAGATAAAATTATCTCCATTTTAGAGAAAAGAAAATGGAAGCATTTGTCTAGGTTTATCTCCTTTGTCTCCTCAAGCTAAAACTTTCATGTCAGTAATACTGTATATTGATATACATATTGATCTGTAAACCTATTTTAGCTCTTTTCCTCCCTGGCTGCTTGTTTAAGGTTCAGCCGCCATCATGAACAACACCGTAACTATCCGGGCCAGGAAGTTCATGACCAACACTCAACTTCAGCAAAAACAAACGGTCATCAGTGTCCTTCACCCTGGGAAGGCAACAGTACACACCTAACGCAGAAATTTTGGGGAAACCAGACAAAATGCACAAGACCACGGCAAATATCATCTTTGTATTTGGATTCAGGACCCATTCTGGTGGTGGCAAGACAACTGGCTTTGGCATGATTTGTGATTCTTTGGATCACGCAAAGAAAAATGAACCCAAACATAGACTTACAAGTCATGGCCTGTATAAAAAGAGGAAGACCTCAAGAAAACAGCAAAAGAAACACAAGAACAGCATGAAGAAAGTGAGAGGGGCTGCAAAGGCAAATACTGGTGCCGGCAAAGAGAAATGAATTGTCCAGCCAGGTGGAGATTGGACAACAGAAGGAGTAAAGATTTGTCAGTGACTTGATCTGTGGTGATTGTGCAGATTTTTCAAGAGACAATTAATAAACTAAGAACTTAAAAAAAAACCCTATCTTATTATTTCATATTTTTCTTAGCTTTGCTTAGGCTGCTAGAATGTTCTTTCTATATTTACATTCAACTAGTTGTACTTGGCTTTCAGCCTTAACTTAAGCATGACTTTCCCTGAGAAGCCTTGCCTAGCGCCTTCCCCCATTCACTATGCACACTGCCTTGGTTTTAGTTCCATAGGACACTACCATTCTACATCATTCCATGGTACACTACTGTAATTGCTAATTTTCTTGGCAGTTTCTCCCAGTAGACTAAAATCTCTTAAAAATACAGAGACTGGGCCGGCCGAGTGGAGGGTTGGTTAAGAGCTGGCTTGGGATGCCAGAGGGCCCCAGTTCGGATCTCACATATGAGGGCCAGTGATGCTGCCCTCTACAGCTAAGATGCTGAGCAACAGCTCAACCTGGAGCTGGGCTGCTGTGAGTCGCCNTGCTCCATAGATACATTCACTGAGCTTTGAGGAACTAGAATTACTATTATACTTAATTGGTATAATTAAAATTTTCCCAACTGGACACTGTGTTCAGTACTATGCTAGACAGAATGCAAATATGGAAGAAGTATAAGACATGGTCTCTGGCTTTTAAGATCATATAATCTACTTGAGGGGACAAGAATCATACCATAATATAATAATGCACATTATTAGACAGAATACAATTAGGTGCTAAATTGAGTAGTACAGATTATAAGTACTCCAGGAGGCCATAAAAATGTCGAACATCCTGTAGTAATGAATAATGGGTCGGGAAATCTTTGCTCACTGCCTGCTTGTAGGAGCAAGCAGAGAAGCCTATAAAATGAAATGAAGGCTTTTAAAAGTACTCATTATATTTTAATTTTATGCGTAAAACAACCCTTCTAACAAACAATCCATTTCTTAACTTTTTTTTCAGATTTACTTTTTTTCTCAGCCTTGTTTACAAGTAATTAGAAAATACCTCAAAGGAAAATAAATAAATGTGCCAATAACCATTTGAAAGAATGTGTAAATTACCATGCAACAGAGGTACTCAATGAAAAATGAGTAAATTCAGCCTTCATTAAAATAAACCTTTCATTCAAAGCTTAATTTGTTCAGACAAAGCTAAGAAGAAATAGTTATACAGACTCCCCTCCTTCCCACATGAGGGCTAATGAGATCCAATAATAACTTTATTCATTTAGCATTAGAATTAAGACCATCTGCTTTAAAATGGGACTGTCACATCCCTTTGAATGTCATAGATCAAAACAGACAGGGATTTTGTTCCTATAAAAACTCATACTGTGAGTCTAGCCAACTTCAAACATCAGAAGTTGTATGGCTATGTAGCTTAAGCAGTGAGCTGCAGAAGCAAAGCACTAAATTCTATATTTTAGGCTGCCAGCGACTATAATCTCTCTCCATCACATTCTTCATCCCTATTCACTAAGTAGTGATCAAACATGCTCCATCAGAACTGAGTAAATACAGAGCTACCTGGTATTTCTCAGTCAATTATTAGCCCCACATAATACTGGCAAGGTTTAGGGGTTCTTTGGGTAATCTATTGCTACCTAACAAACTACCCCAATACTTTGTGACTTAAAACAATCATTTTGTTTCACTTATGATTTTGTGGATCAGGAATTGAAGAGGGCTCAGCTTGGTGCTTTATTTCGTCCACCTGGTGCCAGCTGGTAGCTGAGGCCAAAGGATCAACATTCAAGATGGTTTCCTCACTCAAATGTCTTGCACCTCTGTGGTGCTCCATGATCTCAGTTTCTCTCTCTCTCCCTCTCTCTCCCTCTCTCTCTCTCTCTCTCTCTCTCATCCTCCAGAAAGAGTGAGGACTAGGTTAAGGCAAGAAGAGGTGCCTTGGATATAAAATTTTAAAATGCACTCATTCCCAAGTGCTGCCCCTGCCCTCTCTCAACCCTGAGACTGAGTGCCTTCTTAAGAGTGAAGCTCCTAGAGTACAAAACTCAAGGAGGTCCTCACTCTCAGCATCATGCAAGGGCACCTGAGAGCAGTGCCTCCTTAAATTTGGCATCCTAGGTAGCTCATTTGCCTCACCCTAGCTGTGGCCCTGCCTCCAGGGCCTCTCCACTGGCTCAGTGGTGCTAGGGCTTCTCACAGCATGGTGGACTCAGGAGAATCACCCTTCCTACATGGAGGCTATCTTCCAAGAGGTAGGGAGAAAAAGCTGCTGGATCAAGAAAGGTCTACACCTATAACTGGTGTGGTGTCACTTATGCCCTATTCTACTGGTCAAAGTAGTCACTAGCTCTTCTCGGATTCATGGGTAGAGAAATAGACGCCACCTACCGATGGGGGAATAAAAGGGTCTCATTGCAGAAGAGCAAGTGTTATGAGAGACATTGTTTCAGCCGTCTTTGGAAAATACCCTCTTCCACATCTTCCTTTATAAATGCTCCTTCACATTATTCCTGGAACATTGTAACATACCCCTAATTAATATCCTAGCCTATAAACTTCATTTTCAGTTTAGTATACTGAAGTGTACTGCTTGCTACCAGACCGTCCTGTAAAAAATAACTATCCAAATAGTACCCTTGCTTAAAGTTTCCCATGGTCCCTGTGACTTATAAATAAAACTCATATTCTTCTGTCATTAAAGTGTTCCATGATTTGGTGCCATCTTACCTACTGTCAGTTGAACTGTATCCTCCCAAAAGATATATTCAAATGCTAATCGCTGGTACCTGTAAATGTGACCCTATTTGGAAATAGTCTTTACAGATGTAATCAAGTTAAGATAAGGTTGTGCTGTATTAGGTTGGGCCCTAATCCAATGACCAATGTGTTTATAAGAAAAAGGAGAGTGTTCTGGACAAAGAGACACAGAAGAGACACAGGAAAGAAGGCCATGTGAAGACAGAGACAGAGACTGGAGTGACACATCCACAAGCCAATGAATGCCAGCGATTGCCAAAAGCCACCAAAGCTAGGAGGAAGCGGCAAGGAAGGATTCTTCCCTGGAGCCTTTAGAGGGAGCATGGCCGTGCTAACACCTTGATTTCAGACCTCTGGCCTCCTGACTATGAGAGAACAAAGTTCTATTGTTTTAAGCCATAAGGTTTGTGGTAATGTGTTATGGCAACCCTAGGAAACTAAGATACCTCCTTTGCAATTCTATGCCCACTGCTTCCAAACACTTCTTTATTTAGGCAGCGGTCTCTTCCTTGTCCCTATCTTCCAATTAATGACTACATCTCTCTTTGTCTTTCCTTCCACTGAAATGAGCAAAGCAAAGCAGTGTACACACCTATAAACTGTGGCTGAGTTATAATTGAAATATCCTGGCATTCTGCTAGGCAAGGCTACTAGTCTCGAATGCTGAGTCAGGGTACACCTGATATAAAGAGTTTCACACATTTGTTAACTTAAAAAAAATGTTGAGAAGATGGTAAGCTTTTTTAGTACATGCTAAGTTAGAAGTAGAACAATTCTTTCCCTGTCATATTCTTTGTTCATCAAAAAGAAAAGTGTTTGAGAGAGCAAATTATAGAAACAGAGCGTGAAAGCTGTACAAATTCTTCCTTAGCTACTCACNCCAATCCCCCAATAAAAATCTTTAAAAAAAATACAGAGACTATTTCTATTTGATTTCTCTCCTTAGAGCCTTAATACTACGTCTGACACAAAGAATTCAGTAATCCATTGAATGAATGAATGAGCTGAATTGCTCAATGTCTAACATCATGGAATTGCTCAATGTCTAACATCATGGAAATTATAGAGCCAGGACTTGAAAGTAGCCTCTCTTTCCATTATACCATAATGTGAGTACAAAAAAATCAATTAATGAATTACTACTTTACCTTTAGGATATTAAAGAATAGTCCATCAGTGGCTCAACTGCTCCTTGGGAAGCCTTCAAGAAGTACCATAAACTAGTGTATAAGGAAGAAAAAAAATTTAATGTCTCAAACTCAAGGACAATTAAAATTCTATTAGGTAGAAAAGCTGAGGTTTTTGTTGTTGTTTTTGGTTTGTTTTTGGTTTTTTTTTCTCAGAATTAAATTGCCAAAGAACTGGGAAGTGACAGTGTAGTACTCAAAAGTACAATCATCAAAGTCAAATAAATTTATCCTTGTTGTGAGGTCCCTCTAAGCTCACAGCAGGCAAAAGTATTTCTGTCACTCCATTTGTATCAAACCCTTAGGACGGTCCCCAGGTAGAAGCTGGTTCATATCAAATTGCCTCTTTGAGATTTCCCTAGAGCAGGTCACAATCCCTGAGCACCCAACAATCTATATATACACCCCCTGTCTGACTAGGAACAAAGCTGAGCTCACACTGAATACCAAGTTTTTATTCCTGCTTCCTTTAAGTTCCTTTCAGATGGTCCTGGGGTATGGTA
>NW_017731504.1:580923-584969 GCF_001890085.2 Hipposideros armiger
CTTTCTCTGACTGACTTATTTCACTTAGCATAATGTTCTCTAGGTCCATCCATATCATTGCAAATGGTACGATTTCCTTCTTCTTTATAGCTGAGTAATACTCCACTCTTAGGTATTTATCCAGAAAAACCCAAGACATTAATTCAAAACAACATATGCACCTCTATGTTCATTGCAGCACTATTCACAATAGCTAAGACTTGGGAACAACCGAAATGCCCATCGGTAGACGACTGGATTAAGAAACTATGGTACATTTACACTCATGCCTTTAAAACTCAGCATCTCTCTTTGAATATAAACATCAACTCCTTATACTCAAACGGTCTTTGTTAAAAGTAACCACAAATACCATCATACCATGTAATGTAAGTTGCAGTACAATTAAACAAATTATAGTTTTCATTTATATCCCCATTATGCCTCCTTGAGGATATACCCTGTTCAACTTTATTGGACTTAGGTATTGCTCAACTCTATAATAGCAACACATTCAGAAACCAACTCTTAGGATGGATAATGGCCACAGATGCAGTTCGTTCATTCAGTAAGCATTTCCTGAGCATATGTGCAAGATATTGTTCTACTATGTTTCCCTGAAAATAAGACCTAGCTGGAGAAGAAGCCCTAGAATGATTCCTCCAGGATATGGAGGGCACACACGCCTCACATGAGGGCTTTATGACTTGTTTCAGGGAGAAGGGTGCCTTTTCCACAAACTCCTTCAGCTTAAAATATTCAGTATGCCAAGGTGCCATATTTTGGCACCTAAAATCATGCGAGGGCTTATTTTCCGGCTAGGCTTTATTTTCGGGGAAACAGGGTAGGTACTAGGAATTCAAGAAAAGATATTGTTGAGGAGACACACAGGTAACAGATAACTACAGTCAGGGCAGGATGTGCTATGACAGAAAGAAGTGCCTAAGAAGTGCACCTGATAAAGTATGTAAAGTACGAGCAGTCATGAAGCCTTCCTGGTCTTGAAGAAATAGTATGATGAAACCACTTGAAAAATCATGCTAAGCTTATCCACAATGAGCTAATTAGAAAGAAAGAAAAAAAAATGTTTCCATTCAAGGGGCAGTCTTTTCCTTTATTTTGACCTCCATAGGCAGTTTCTATGGGAGATACCATGAACCACAAATACCCTATTCACCCACAGGCCTATAATATAATTAAAGCAATAAACATACATTTAAAATGATGCTTTAGTAGCAGAAAACTTGTGATCAAGCCCTAGATTTGCCACATACTAGTTCTGTGATTTGGGAAAAGTTAACATCTAAAAGCTTCAAGTTTATCATTTGTATAATGGATACATTTGTTGTAAAGATGAAATGAAATACCATAATGCAACTGAAGCACTAAGCTGAAGCCTGAAAATCAAAACAAGGTTACAAAACATAATTAACATGAATAATCTTACAGTAAAAGTGCAAATATTCAAAACAGCAAGCAATGATTTCCAAATGTGGTAATCTAAAAAATTATTTTGCAGAGACACTGAGATTTGAGCTAACACTTGAAGGCAACATGAAAAAGGCTATATGAGGTGGAGCAAACAGCAATGAAAAAAGTCAAAATAATGATGATAATGAGAAGATAACTTTGACTCAGAGTAGAGTTTGTACAAGGACGTGACAGAAGTAGGACCTGACAGGTACACTGGAGCCAGATTACGAAAGGCCCTCAATGCCAGATAAACGTGATGGAACAGCAAGTTTTTGTTCAGTAAAGTACAATGACCAAAACAGTGCTTTATAAGAAAAATTGGAAAGGGAGAGACAAGTTAGACAAACCAGTTAGAATGTGACTACAGCGGTTCTTCTGTGTGGCAATGAGGACATAACCTGGGAGCAGTGACAGAGTAAGAAGATGGAGATTGGAAGCATCTTAAAGGATACAGAACTAAGACATATATACTGAATTCAGTATTGTTGATGGTCCTAATCTAAAAAAAAAAAAATGTTGTCAGGCTACATTTTCCTGAGTAGTTGTTGTCCTGAATTCAACGTATGAAATTCCTGAGATATGTTGATTCTTCCAGATATTTTAATGGCTGAAAAGGGCACTTTGCTCACCATGAACATTAAATCAGTGTTGGTTCTCATAATAATGTGATCTGTACCCACACGCCCATGGTCCTAGCAGCTTAGTCACACTAGCCAAAAGGTGGAAACAACCTAAATGTTGACCAAGATGAATGGATACACAAAATATGATATATACATAAATTCAAATATCATTCAGCCTTAGAAAGGAATGGAATTCTGATTCTTGCTACAGTATAGATGAACTTTGAAGACATTATGCTAAGTGAAATAAGTTAGGCACAAAAGGACAAATACACTATGATTCCCCTTATATGAGTTACTGGGAGTAGTCAAATTCTAGAGACAGAAAGTAGGATGGTAGTTGCAAGGGACTGGGGGAAAGGAGAATGGGAAGTTACTGTTAAATGGGTATAGAGTTTCAGTTTGGAATGATAAAAAACGTTCTAGAGATAAATAGTGGATGTACTTAATGCCACTTAACTGTACACTAAATAATGTTTAAAATATAAATTTATGTCATGTATGCTTTACCCTGTAAAAATGGTAATAATAAAAAATAAAAATGATAATAATACAAAATTTTTAAAGTGATAATACTATGGCTGTGATGCTCTGAGCAACAGCATGCTGACTCCAAACAACAGGAAGGTAAAGCTGGCGAACCCATTTAGCCAGCTGCTCAGCCAAGAGAGACCCCATTCCTCAGGCCAGACACATTAGTTGACTTGTCCAACTGGAGAAATGAAGAGAAAAAAAATTCCAACCATAATCCACATCAAAAATGATAATGGTGGCATAATGGCATGTGCCTCTCTGCTTCTCATCTTCCCTGATCTGACACTAAAAGAAAAACAGAGGAAGTTACTTTGCCAGTCAAAGCAACACCTGACCTTGGTGCTACCACTTGATAACAAACTCCTCAAGGAAAGGAAAAGTTACTTGCCTATCTCTGCACCCTGAAGTCCAAAGCTCCTTAGATACATTCACTGCTCCATAGATACATTCACTGAGCTTTGAGGAACTAGAATTACTATTATACTTAATTGGTATAATTAAAATTTTCCCAACTGGACACTGTGTTCAGTACTATGCTAGACAGAATGCAAATATGGAAGAAGTATAAGACATGGTCTCTGGCTTTTAAGATCATATAATCTACTTGAGGGGACAAGAATCATACCATAATATAATAATGCACATTATTAGACAGAATACAATTAGGTGCTAAATTGAGTAGTACAGATTATAAGTACTCCAGGAGGCCATAAAAATGTCGAACATCCTGTAGTAATGAATAATGGGTCGGGAAATCTTTGCTCACTGCCTGCTTGTAGGAGCAAGCAGAGAAGCCTATAAAATGAAATGAAGGCTTTTAAAAGTACTCATTATATTTTAATTTTATGCGTAAAACAACCCTTCTAACAAACAATCCATTTCTTAACTTTTTTTTCAGATTTACTTTTTTTCTCAGCCTTGTTTACAAGTAATTAGAAAATACCTCAAAGGAAAATAAATAAATGTGCCAATAACCATTTGAAAGAATGTGTAAATTACCATGCAACAGAGATACTCAATGAAAAATGAGTAAATTCAGCCTTCATTAAAATAAACCTTTCATTCAAAGCTTAATTTGTTCAGACAAAGCTAAGAAGAAATAGTTATACAGACTCCCCTCCTTCCCACATGAGGGCTAATGAGATCCAATAATAACTTTATTCATTTAGCATTAGAATTAAGACCATCTGCTTTAAAATGGGACTGTCACATCCCTTTGAATGTCATAGATCAAAACAGACAGGGATTTTGTTCCTATAAAAACTCATACTGTGAGTCTAGCCAACTTCAAACATCAGAAGTTGTATGGCTATGTAGCTTAAGCAGTGAGCTGCAGAAGCAAAGCACTAAATTCTATATTTTAGGCTGCCAGCGACTATAATCTCTCTCCATCACATTCTTCATCCCTATTCACTAAGTAGTGATCAAACATGCTCC
>NW_017731504.1:587524-588287 GCF_001890085.2 Hipposideros armiger
AAAAACTCCTCAAGGAATTAGGGAAGTCATTTATCCTTTTGCAAAAACGACCTTATATGGTAACGTGCAAAATAAATGCAATTCTTTTTAATAATGGTCAGGATGGGATGTCTTATAGTACACACTGATTACTTGTTATGAATATAAATCATGCCAGAGATTTTAGGCACAGCATCTGGAATGCAGGACTTGATTGTCCTGTTTTATCCTTTGATGGTTGGTCCACACTTGGAACCCCGAATGCCTGATGTGTACCATACCTTTAGAGGTAAGTAGACAACTTGGAAAATATTTAGGGTAGTGAGCAAGATGGAGGAGAGGCTTAAGGAACAGCAGAAGAATACAGTGCTGTTTAACTTGAAGAGTAGATGTTTCAGAAAAAGAACTTAATTACCTTAACATATAAGAAAGACTTTTCTAATAAAGAATGAGACTTATTTTGTATGCCACAAAGGGTAAGGCTATCACCAATAAACAAAAGTTACAGGAAGACAAATTTTGAATTCTTGTAAGAGAGATTCCTAAAAATCAAGTAATTGTGAATTGTCCCTGAAAGTGTTCATGCAAAGACTTGTAACTTCTCAACAATACCTTATGTACCTTTATAGCCCTATTGCATAGCACAGTTATTCCAATATAATAACTGATTAATATATACTTTATAAATAAAAGTAAGTTCAAATGGTCCCTTTTAAACCTAGGATTCCAGTATTTTAAGATTCCCAAAGAAACTCAACTATGAGTCACTAATTTTTCCTTTCAA
>NW_017731504.1:588870-589614 GCF_001890085.2 Hipposideros armiger
ATATACTAATTTTATTAGAACAAGAAATTTTACTGTCCTCTGCCATAAAATTGTCTTAATAAATATTCAAATTGATAATATCTGTGATACAAATGGTATACACTTTAGATGGGCTTGTGTGTGTGTGTGTGTGTGTGTGTGCGCGTGCGCGTGTGTGTGTGCAGTGCACAGTCTACTCAACAGTAAATGACAATCCCATTTGCGATTTAATAAATGCAGTGCCAGGGATTTTACTCCAATGTACTACCACTGACTCCCACCTGAAATGAGGATTATCAAGATTTTCAAACGATTTACATAACCCTCTGGCAGCATATGACTGCTGTCTCCTTTCAGCACTGTTACACACTCAAAGCACTCATAAAACGTGTTTATGTGGACATAAACCCACTGACTACATAGAAAGCAAATAATGGTAGATGAATGAGAAGGGTTTCTCAGAAAACCTGTCATCAGCATCTCCCCAGATAAGAACTGCTTCTCCAAAGCTTGGTTTCACCTACCAAAGTAAAAAATAGTCTTAAGATTAGTACAAAATAGCTGTTTTCACAAATGTCGACCAAATGCTCAATTGGAACCTGAAATCCTAATTATTACAAGAATGACTTGACTCAGATTTCAATAAGATGGAATCTTAGTGCTGCAGATCAAATTCAAAGTCAAGTCAAAGTGCTACAGATCAACATTCAGTCAAATTATGGAAGAAAGATATTTAAATAACAGGAGTTTTTAATGAAAAAAATT
>NW_017731504.1:593789-596647 GCF_001890085.2 Hipposideros armiger
AGAGAGAGAGAGAGAGAGAGAGAGAGATTGAGATTGTCCCTTCTCCATTCCCATCCACTTGATTACTAAACGCTGTTTTTGTGGATTACAGACTTAATTTACCCTATCCTTCACTTCATAGACACCCATTTTATTCTACCTTCTCTGTCATACAGTTTTCTGTTAAAACAACAGATTTCTTTATAAAACGAAAAAACTTTTTTAAGCCAAATACTTGACTTTCTAAAAGAATTCAAAAACCTTCTATGTCGTATTTTGGCCTTTAGTCAAGCTTCCCAAGATAGAATTTTAATATTCCAATGGTTTTTGAATATTCCATTTCAATGATACATTTCAAAAAAAATTCTTCCCCTTTAAACACACACCTTCAAATAAATAGTGAAAAGCTATGAATTTAAATCTGATGTATTTGGGTTAGAATATAAACTAGATACTAAAACATCAGATTTGAAGAATATATTCAAGGATCATATCCACTGCATTGGAAAGGTGTTTAGTAATCCAACTCTCAAAATCAGCAGAGATGAAACCACTTTCATGCATAATTTGAGTTGCACCCCAAAATATAATACCCATAAGCCTGGCTCCCTCTCCTACCTATTCTGGATTCTCAGAGTTATTAATTTATCCCCACAGAGTTATTAATTGATGACTGTAGAATAGCAGAAGTAAATAACATTATTTCAACACCTGGCACCAAAATTCCTCTTGAAGCAATTGTCTTGTTCCCTCCCTAAGACTCACAGGGCCCTATCTGATCCATCATCAAATATGCTAGATACTGGTCCCCTTGGCCAATTTCCTACTATTCTCCTGTGTATTCCACTCTAACCACACCAGCCTCCTTGCTGTTCTTCGAAAACACACGAGGTCACCTTGTGCCAGGGCCTTTGCTTCAACTGTTCTCTCCCTCAGGATCAATCTTACCTCACTTATCCAAGTAGCTCATCCCTGCAACTACTTCAAGGTCTGTGCAAAAGTCACCTTCTCAGTGAGGCTTTCCCTGACCACCTATTTGAGAAGGAATATTCTGCCCAGCATTTGTATCCCCGCTTCCTCTTTATGTTCCTCAATAGCACTTATCATCATCAAATATGCTAGATATTACATATATAAATATAGCATAAGATGAGATTTCTGAGACCAAACACACCAACAAATTGAGGTGTTATTAAATTATCAATATTAAAAGGACAAAACAAAACGCAACTCTATGCCGCATATAAAAGACAAAGACACTCCTAAAACAAAAATAAGTCAGAGATGCTAACACTGAAAAGATGAACATAGGTGTACCAAGAAAATGCAAATAAATAGAAAGAACTGAGGTTCTGAAGTCCAATTAAGTAGAATTAAGGCCAAAAACCACTACCAAGACAAAAAGTACCTTATAATGCTAAAGGTTATTGTTCACAGTGAAAATAAAATATTTATGAAATATTTACAGGAAATAATGCACTAGCTTCTTTCATGAAACAGAAACTACAAGAGATTCAAAGAGAATACAAATACATACATAATTGCAGACTTTAGTACCCTTCTCTTAGTCCAAGAAAAAAAAATGCTACAAAAATCATTTATGATAATAGACTCTATAATTTACATAGAGAGACAAACATACCTCAATAATGACACAAAGAATACAAATAATATTCTCCATCAACAATATGACAATATGATTGTAGGAATCCATAACGATCAAAACATACGAAAGCTTTATCACCTTGAAATTTATGTTTTCTATTAAACATAGCTTGGCTCAAGGGGAAATACAACAGATATTGAGAATTTCTAGAAAAAAAAATATGAAACATGACATCAGAGTATGAGATTCTGTTAAAAAGTGCTCAGTGTAGAATTCATAGATTTAAATATTTACATCAATAAAAATGAGAGAAATGAAACATAAGTTAGACAGTACACTCAAAAAGTTAGAAATATGTAAGGCTTGCCTTATTTTTCCACTTTGGATTTATTTATTTATTTTAATTAAGGCATCTAGATTTGAAATCAACCTGAAACATAGCTAGCAGTACAAAACAGCATTTAGCATTTTTACAATTAGTTATAGTATTGGTACTGTTATTTTGAAACTATTATATATTATGGAAAAAGTAAATAAGCAACCATATTAATATTACTAGGAACTATGTTTTTCAGCAGGAAAGATATGCAATATAAAATCAAGCACTAAGTAACGAATTCTGTAATCTTTCATTAGAATTGGAATGTAATCACAAATTTATGATTTATTTTTATCTTTCTTTGAAAAATGACATATTTCTTAGATCTTGTCTTGAAAGGTCGGAGAAGCACAACAACCCATTTAGCCATGAACATCCCGTAAGTGCACAGATTGTGGTTACCAAACACCATTTTCAATGAAAGCAATGAAGGCTCCTCTGAGAAATGGCTGATCTGATTTTTTGTCTGGACCAGTAAATGAGGGTATTCCAATATGACACTGGGATTCTTACAGCTTCCAAAAGCAAGGAAGTTATCAAGACATTTGCAGTTGTCAAATGAACATAAATGCCAAAGATGAATAATCTGAGCTTTAAAATGAATATAAAACTGTAAATAGGGATGCCAATAGAATCAATGAATAACTAGAAGCAACAGGAGATTCAATATGGTAGCAAGAAACAAAACTATATAGAGAAATCAATACCTCCATATATTTAAGCAATAAAGCAGTTACAGGGAAAAGTAAAAGAGATGTCTTCATTTACATTACCAACAAATTTTTTTTAAATACCCTAGGAATAAATTTAATAAGAAATGTGATAAACTTATATGAGAAAAAACTTTAAAGTTTTCCTGAAAGACACAAAACTGGGACTTGAATAAAAAGAAAA
>NW_017731504.1:598042-605700 GCF_001890085.2 Hipposideros armiger
CACACACACACACTTTTGGCAGTGTTTGGAACCATTTTTGGTTGTGGCAACTGGGGGAGGGGAGGGTTGCTACTGGCACCTAGTGTGTAGAGGCCAGGATTGCCCCCAAACAGTGTACACTGCACAAGAGAGTTCCCATGCCTCCACAACAAAGAATCATCTGCCCAAAATGTCAATAGCGACGCGATGGAGAAACCCCGATTTAGGAGAATCCCGATTCTTAGAGGATAGGTACTGAGATATTGGACTGAATTAAATGAAATTAATTGTCTTTTGCGCGGATCTAATGTTGGTAATATTTAAGGGTGAAGGGTTACGATGTTTACAACTAACTCTCAAACTGTCCAACAAAAGCCTGGCGCATGTCCTTGAGCACTGGCTTCCGTCCCGCCTTGGGGACCAGGGAGGGTCGCACTCCTCCCCTAGAGTGGAGCTGACCTGCAGAGCCTGCGCGGTGGGAGCGTTCTGCAGAGCCCACTGCGCATGCGCCCACGGCCAGCCGCACCCACGCGGCGCTACTTTAAAAGTTACAGACTGGCTGGTGGACCGCGCAGTGCAGCTGCTCGCAAGTGAGCAGAGAAAAGAAACCTCCCGGGGCGGGGAGGGGGAGAGGGTTTGGCTTCTCCGGGGGTGACAAAGATGCTTTCCCCACTGAAACCCGGAAACCTCCTTTGCGATCAGCTGAGGGCTGCAGTGAGCATCGCTCATCCTTTCGGAGCCCCCTCCCAGAAAGAACCAGCTGTGTGTGGGTCGGGGCGCCTGGCCATCCCCTTCCCGGCTGGATTCTCCAGAGGTGAGTTTCTACACCCTCGTTAGTGGATTCCGACTTCCTGTGTCTGACGAGCCTGGGCAGTACTACATCATCTCGTGATACCACTGAACGAAAGTGCCTCGGGCAGGCTCATGCCACACCCGGCTTCTTGCCAGCAGGAACTTACCCAGGTAACATTTTTAAATGCCTTAAAATTTCTCGGCCTGAATCTCTTAATCGAAGAGTTAGCAGACGTTTTTTTATAAAAAGCCAGATCGCAAATATTTTAGGATTTGCAGGCCGGGACCGGTCTCGGTCGCATATTTGGCTCTTTTTTTTTTTTTAACAACCTCAAAAATGTAAAAACAACTCTTAACTCCTGGCCTTACAAAAACATGAGGATTACAGTGATGAGGCTTATCGTTTACTGTACTCAGCGAGGAGGTTGGAGCTTCGATCAGGCTTCCACCCAGTTCAGGTCCAACCGCAGTTTTGCAGTAAGGACTCAGGTTCCATGAGGGCTACAACCACCTGCCCAGATTTAGTCCACAATCCTTTGGGTCCATACACCAGCACCTCTGCCCCAGCTCCCTGCTGAGTGGCGGGTAGAGAATTCCTAGCAGTCCGCCAAGCCACCTGGAAACCCCCAGACCAGCAGCCACACCCTCCTTTACTCTAAAGTGGCAATCTCTTCCTCTCTGGGAGCAAAGTCCGAATTCCTTAAATTGTGAATAAATTATTAGTATAAAAGGAATACACGGTGTTGCAGACAATTGTATTTTTATTAGCATTTTTCATGTTTACTATAGTAATTTGGAAAATACTGAGAAATATATAGAAGAAAATAAAAATTCTCCATAATCCCAATCCACAAAAAAATATCAAAATGTGTATATATTCTTTTAGTCAATTTTTTAATGCATATTAATAGGACAACTTACTGAAGAACTGGATTTTTAAACATTTCTTAAAACATTTCTTTAAACATTTCAGAAAACTGGGCAAACTATAAATATACATACAATTCAATAAACTTTGAAAGAGGAGCACAAACTTACCCTTGCTTGCACCCGCCACCCAGATCAAGAAATAGACCATTCATAGCTTCCTTCCTTCCCCTGCCCAGTCAGGGACAGCATCCCAAATATAACCACTGTCTTATCCTCAAATACTTAGATTAGTATTGACTGGCTTTGAATTTTAAAATTCAGTAAATTATTCAGTAAATATTCTATAGTATTTAGTTGCTTTCACTCCATATATGTCAGATTCATCCTGTTGTTGCCCATAACAGATTTTTTTTTAATCTTATGGTGTATGGCATTCAATTATATGAATATACCACAGTTTATCTTTCCTTTATACTGTTTTTTAATTATTTCGGCTTTATTGAGATATAATTCACATAGCATACAATTCATCCATTTAAGTTGTACAATTCAAGGAGAATTTTTTAGTATATTCACAGAAAGGTGCAACCATCACCCCAGTCAATTTTAGAACATTTTCATCTCTTCAAAACAACTCCACACTTCTCTAGCTACTAGCCCACCATCCTCTCCAGCCCTAAGCAAGCACCACTCTACTTTCTGTCTATCTATTTGTCTATTCTGGACATTTCATAAAAATGGAAGCATATAATCTGGGGTCTCTTGTGATTGATCCCTTACAATGATATTGGATAGTTATGTTATTTCCAGGCTTGGGGTTATTATATATAATAGTACTATTATATAATATTATATAATATTATACATAATAGTGTTATATATAATAATAAATGTACATTATTATACATACCTGTGTCCTATACATATCTATGGAAACAAATGTATCACACAGAGATACATATTTCTATTGGGATATACCTAAAAGTGGAATAGCTGGGACATAGGTTATGCTTATCATTAGCTATAGTTGGTAGCGCCAAACAGTTTTCAAATTTACATACCCACCAACAGCATATAAGGAGTTTTCATTGCCCCACACCCTCCCCAACATTTGGTGGTTGTGTGTTTTCAATTTACACTTCTCTGACTAATGAAAAAGAGCATCTTTTCATGTGATGATTAGTCTTTTCAAAATCTTTAGTAAAGTGCCTTCTGGGTCGTTATCCCATTTTTCTATTGGGTTGTCTTTTTCCACTTGATTTATATGTTCTACATGTGAGTCCATTTTCATGTATGAGTGCTGCAAAAAAGCACCTTTTCCTAATCTGTGGCTTGCATTTTAACTATCTCATTGTTAAATGTTAATGAGTATAAATTTGTAATGTTCAGTGGCATCTAATCTATCAGTTTTCCTTTACAGTTAGTGCTGTTGCTATCCTGTTTAAGGAATCTTTACCTACACGGACATTCTCCTTTGTTACCCTCTAAAAACATACTGTTTTTCCTTAAACATTTAAATCTACTAACGTGAATTGATTTTGGAGTATGGTGTGAAGTAAGTGTTATTTTTTTTCAGATGGGTATCCAATTGGCCCAGGTCCTTTCCTTGAAAACACTATCCTTTTCCCTCTGCTCTGCAGTGTCATAAATCAATAGAAACATAAATCAGTTCAGATGTTAGAATTAATAGACAAGTACTTTAAAGTAAACATGACAAATATATTAAAGAATCTTACTATAGATAAGATATAATAGATGAAGAGATAGGGAATTTCAAGAGAGATACAGATAATTGTTGTTTTAAAGAGAACAAAATGGAAATTCTAGAACTGGAAAATACAGTAATATCTGAAATTATTTAATGGGATTATCAGTAGGTTGGACACAACAGTAGAAAGGATCATTAAACTTGAAGTCAGGTCACTAGAAATCATCCAAATATAAATACAATGAGAAAAGTAAATTTTTTTTAATAAAGAATTCATGACTCATAGAATAGTATCAAGTGACCTAACATACATGAAATTGGACTCCCAGAATGCAAAAAGACAGAGTATGGGCAGAAAAATATGTGAAAAAATATTCACAAAAGCTTTCCAAATTTGGTCAAATATATTTTATCCAGGCTGTCTACTTGTTTTCAGTGGAGAGTTGATCCTAATAACTTAGCTTGCTCTGAATGGAATTCAGAAAATAGCATCAATATAAAGTTTTACATCTACATGAATGAGCAGCAGGACATTTTAAAGTTGCACAAAATGTGGAAAAACACTTGGCTGGGTGGAACTGTCTGAGCATTACTGTACTTTTAACATAAGTACCTCCTACCCACTAAAGGCCAGTACTACCACCCAATCATAATAATACCAAATGTCTTCACAGTTTTTCAAAAATATCCCCTAGGTGCATAGTATGGCTCTGCATCCATTGAGAATGCCTCTCTCACATGATCTGTCACTGCCTCCTTTCTCCATGCCCTTTCTAACCTCAGCTTCTAATGCTCACATCTCTCAAACCACACTAGCCTCTTTCCATTTCAGAGCTCTTAGCATTACTCTGCCATCTTCCCAAATGCTCCTCCCCCAAATGCCCATATGACAGACACTTTTCCTCTCCTCAGGTCTTTGTTCAAATGTCATTTTCTCAGTAAGAGCAGTAGATTAAACAAAACAAAAAACTTGCACATTCTTTCCCTCATCCTTAGTTTATTTTTTTTTTAATTCAGATATAACTGACATATAACATTATATTAGTTTCAGGTGTAAAACATGATTCTATAACTGTATATATTGTGACATGACCACCACAATAAGTCTAGTTAGCATCCATCACCGCAGAGTTACAAAACATTTTACTTGCAGTGAGAACTTTTAAGATCTACTCTCTGCAACTTTCAAATACAGTATTGTTAAATTTAGTCTCCATGCTGTGCATTACATCCCCAGGACTTATTTATTTTATAACTGAAGTTTGTAACTTTTGATAACCTTTTTATCTATAACTTTTATTTGAAATGCTATGTATTTTAAGTATTTAATTTGCTTATTGTCTTTCTTTCCACACCACTACAATGTAAGTTCTGGTGAAGGGGGAGAGGAAATTATCAATTTTTTTCTCTCGTGTCTTCAATACCTTGAATTTGTAAAAACTTATAATTTTTAACATTTTTCTCAGGGCTGGCATGTGGACAACCTTAATTTATTCCTAATAACCCCTATATTTTTCAAGATATTCCTTCAGTTTTTCATGAATCAGAAAGCCCTGGTAATATCCTAGTAATTTTTACATTTTTAAGATATATTTGAGTTTCTTAGCAAAAAGGTTTATAGCAGTAAAAGTTCCATACTTTTACCATGGAGAAAAAGAAGCAACAAAAATGCGAAGCAACAAGGGCCGACAGAGTGGCTCAGATGGTTAAGAGCTCGCTCAAGAGCTCACTCTTGAGGGAGTGTGAGCTCTGAGCAACAGGGTCGCCGGTTCGGTTCCCGGCCTGAGCTGAGCTGCCAACACATGGCAGGATGTCTCAGCTAAAAAAAAGAAAAGAAAAAAAAAATTCAAAGCAACAAAAATCTTCACCACCTGATTAAGTAGAGAGGACCCCCTCACAAAGAGAAACCACTTAGAGCTATCATCACAGAAATTTGCCCATTCAATTAGAAGCTAATTTGTACCAACTGTTTTTCTTCAGGTGGTCAGCCTTCAGGATGGATGATGAACTTTCAAAAAGGAACAAGATGAAAAATCATTGAAATGACCATAAACTGTGCCACCAACTGAATAAGCGTTTCTTTGTAGTATATGCAGAGCCAAGGGAAAGAATGTTCCTGCATTATGTAATCTAACAACCTACTTACCTACTGTCTTAATCTAGGTTATTCTTGAAAGCAGAGCCTGAGACAAAGGTAGGCATATTCTATTTGGGAATGTGATCCTAGGGAGCAGGAGTGACAAAGAGAGCAGTGAACAGAGGGAAAAGAGAAAGAAAATCCAAGCAAAACAAGGCAGTGTTATCAAGTGTCCACCACTGTTCATGGTTTCTTAGCACAGAACCTTCTCAGGATTGTTACTCAACTTTGTCTCAGAACTGTCTGTCTGAGGGATGAAAAGGAAAAGCATTTCTCTCTCAGCAGCCATCTTCTACATGTTGAGGGCTGCTCCCATGGGATGTTAATTCCCCCATCCCCATGGGGTGCAGAGACAGGAGAGCCTCACCAGTACCAGAGCGTCACACGTTGCCACATCAGAAAAGCCTTGGGGCAGGAAGCTAGATTCTTAGTACATGTTTGAGGCGCTGTCACGCAGAGCAGGGTAAAACCTGCCCAGAACTGTTCACCAGAGCTGTAGCTGGAAATAGAGGCTGAGGAGATGTGAGACAGTGCACGAGAGGCGTCTTATAAGCCTAAAGAATGTGCTGTTAGCCTTGTCCAAATCTATTTCCTGCCTTCTTTCTCTAATCAAAATTTCAGTGTCCAGAACAACGTTGGCAGAAGGGTTAAATAGGAAGGTGAAATGTATTAGAAGACGTATATTAATAATCGTTTTAAACTTGAGGGATTTTATAAGAAATAGAAAGTGACACAAGAACTTGGAAAATTAAAAAAAATTATTCTACTTGAAAAATTGGACTATTGGACAGAGATATTAGATACCTTCTAAACCCATGTAATCTCAGAAAACAGTCATGACTTGTTTGGAGAATAAAATGGAGAAATAAAATTAACCTTTTATTGTGTCTCTTTGAGCTTTATAAATGAATGTCATTAACTTTTCCTAAGATCCTATTTTCTGTTCTCACATAGCACTGGTGATACAGAGCTTACAACCAATGAAAGAAAAATTGGTAGAAACACAGGAAAGAAATATATAGGGATAATTTCTGTTACATAAGGGTTGGCATTAATATTGGTTGGAGTAGGGGGAGAACTGTGTGCTTTGAATGGGGCTTCCTCTGTGGGGTTTCACCTTAAAATGGTTTTCTCTGTGCCTACACCCCTATGGTGTCATCATCCTTCCTTATTTGGTCTGGAATTACCACCAATAGGATAAAACTTTTGAGTTACTCAGTTTAGTATGTTTGAGCTCCCACTATTTGCTATGTATTGGCACTCTGCATACAAATAAGACGTAAAACTGTATATCCAAAAAAATTTAGAATACATATTCTTTTAAAGTTCACCCAGAACATCTATCAAAAGTGACCATATGATTGATCACAAATCGTCACAACAAAATTCCAAAGATTGAAATAATATGGAATGTGAATTAAACCAAAAATCAATTACATAAAGATTTAAAAAAAATTTCCCCAAATGCTTGTAATTTAAGGAACATATTCCAGATGATCCATGAGTCAAACTAAATCACAGTGGAGTTTAGAAAATATTTTGAGATTAATTCTAGTGGAAATACAACGTATCAAAACTTGTGGGATGTTGTAAAGGCAAATAAATGCCTATAGGAAATTTATAGCTCTAAATACATATATTAAAATTTTCACATGCAGATTGGCTATCAGTGTTCAAAGAAGCCAGGGGAAAACAAGTTGTATTGAAGCAGCTTTTCAATCCTTGGACAACTGGCTGTGAAGGACTGATCATGGAGGAGATAAACAAGGTGATACTGCAATTGCCCTACCTTTCTAGGTCTAAGCATTGGATCACATTGCAGGAGGAGGAGCTTTAGCAGAGCAGAGCAGTCTTGCTAAACTGAGGAAACAAAGATTGGAGTTGAGTCAGACTAAGATGGCAGAGTATCAGTGAGAGGAAGATATGAGGAGGAAAAAATTCCAAAAATCTGCTTAAACATCCCTTTGCATCCATTGCTAAACACTAAGTTCAAAAATTTCCAAAACTAGCATGAGATCGAGAAACATTTAACTTCAATCCAGCCATAGTGGAGAGTCCTCACTGAGCACTCCAGACATTCAGTGGGATCCCAGGAAGTTAGCCCCTTGTGTAAGTAAGGCTAAGCTAGCCTGACAGTAAAATCTACAGGAGACTTTAAAAAAAAAAAAAAAA
>NW_017731504.1:608285-612445 GCF_001890085.2 Hipposideros armiger
CCCAATGGCCAAAGGCTTTGTATGTATGTTACATTCATTTCCAATTATACACCGAGGCACTGTAGACATGACCAATTGTGGCTTCACAGACTCGATGTGTCCATTGTGAGCCGGACATTAGCCAGTACCACAAGGCCTGGACCCCATGTGCTCCCATTTAATGGGGTGTCATGATGCTGCTTTGGGTTTCCAGGTATCTATGTCAACTCAGACCCTATGTCCAATAGTCCTTGAAATGTCTGGATAGTCCCCTTTCTCAGTGTACTGTCACCCCAGTAATTGGCCTCCTGTCCAGTTAGAGAAGAACTTGGTGATTCATCACAGTATATTCCTGCCACTGTATAGCAGGGTCCTTTCTCCAAAGGATCCAGCCACCTCTTCCAACTGTGAGTTCTGTATCTGAAAATTGCCTCAGGCCTGGAAACTGAACATGGGATTGTGACATTTCATTAGAGCCAATGCCCTCAGCCTCTTCCTTTTTTGTTTCTTTGCCTTACTGCAGCATTTTTGTTACTTGCTCATTTGTTTTGGCTGTAGGTGTGTGATGTCAATCAGTCATTTCCCAAATACCCTGATGGTCAAACTCCTGTTACTACCCCTCCAACTTCATCAGTTGTTACAGCAATTATGGCCTCTTGGCTTTTGGTAGTTAAACACCAGTCCTCTATTACTTCAGGTCCCATCACACCTGAATGACATTAACAAGCCCAGCTCGACGAGCACCTCGCTCACAATCAGCCCTGATCTAAAGAGGAGGGCCACCACTGAGCCCATGATGTTCATGCCTTCTACCAGGAACATGCTTGGTAGCCTTAGTGAAGCATGTGCCTTCTGGGCCCTGCTCTGAAACAAAATCATGAGGTGGGTTTTCTAGCCTCATAATATATCCAATCCAGCATGAGCACTTCTCTCAACCTCTTTATCTCTTCTTCTACCATTTACCAGGACAACCTGGGCATTTCCACTTTACTCAGTGTTGGCTATAACTATATCAAACTTCATACCTTATCGGTGAATTTGTCCCACCCCCTGGGGTTCTTGCTACGATGATAAATCCTGTGTACTGATAAAGTACCCCTAAAAAAATAAGTTCTTGTTTTCCAGTCTTATATTCTGGTCCTTAAAATTCAATCCCAGAATACTCCCCTGGCTCCTGGTGGTACATGCTATTGCTTGTAGCAACTTCAATGTATAATCTTTTTTCTTCCCTTATCAGACCCAGCACTTTTCAATGGAGGTTATGCTGAGTTTAACTCTGGTCATCTGCCTAGCAGCCAGGAAAGAAAATGGAGGCATCTCATGAGGGGGCGCCTATCTATTGCATTGTTGAGGAGAGGCCTTTGTGGCATCTTCCACCAGAGAGGAAGTCCATAGCTTTCCATTAAGCACGATGCAGGCTCATGTGATTGCACTGGTAAATTCTCCCACACACTTAAGAAGAAATCGCTTACATAATTTTTCTACTGAATAGGAAAATGCAAATACTTCTCAATTTGTTTTCTAAGGCAAACATACCTTTGATATCAAAACTTGACAAGGACGGTATAAAAAAGAAAAATTACTGATGTAGTCAACATAAAAGATAGGATTGTCTCATCAGACTCAAAGACTCACAGGAATAAGGAATTTTCATCCATTATAAAGTTCTGCTAATCATCTCAAGAGTACAATCAATCAAGTGGACAAGCAAAGCAGAGAGAAGTCTTGAACAGTGTCTGTGGCTTCCCAGGTCCTTCCTTCTTGCATTGGATGAGCTATTAGGCCAAGCTGGAAAAATACGTTCTCTAAGTGAGGTGACCTCACACAACATAAATCATTTTAGGTCATGACACTTCTCTATTGTATACCCAGCTAACTGTGTAAGTTATGTGACATTTTCCTAGGAGCCATGCCCCACAAGTTCATAGAATCTGGTTTTGCTTACCATAGTCAATACTGAATCAGGGACAGCCTGCTAAAAGTACTTCATAGATAAGGACTCACCTCCTAATAATTAGTAACACTTTATTTACATCCCTGTTTTCAGCATGTTTACAGAGAGATTAGCCTGGGTTACCTGCCTTCTTTCTCTCCTGGAANAGTTGCCCCTCAGAGGAGTCCCCTTCCACACAGGATTGGGCCTGCATTAGTAGACCTGCTCTACCTGTTGTTCTGATGGGAAATGTAGCTTTGGCATGAAAATACTCATGGACTCGGCAGCAGATGGCAGCCTCAGTCAGTTAAGCTCCCCTCAGCAAGAGATGTAGGTGGTGCACTTTTATGGCTGCCACAGTCCACTGCTAGTTCTACTCAACACTTGAGGGAGAAAGACCATGATTTTTGTGGGAGGGCCTATCTTCCTGAGGGAAAACTTAGAAGAGGCGGGTAGGTTAGTAGGATGAACTACACCTGCTATCTCTGCAGTTGCTTTCAGGGCTACAAGTGGTTCCCATCCTCTCTTCACTATGCCATTTGGATTTCCTCTCACACTTATCAGTCACCTCAGTACGTTTCGGTGGTTTACCTGAGGATGTGATGTAAACTTTCATTCCTGAAGGGTCTGAACCCTTAGTAATCGCCTTTCTTGGGCTAAGTCTGCTATATGTGTCTGTTCAGAGTTACAGTTGGGCACAGGAGCACCAGGAGGCACCAAGTGGATCATGTGGGATGCACACATATCCTTCCGTGTCCCATTGTGTAGAAGCAGCTCAGTCTCCCACTCATGCTGGTCAATTACTCTGTGAATATGGTGACTCCACTCCTGGACGTAGCTATAGTGTAGCCATAGCTATAATGTAAACTGCACAACCCTGGGCACAAGGAGTAAAAAGTGCCCTTGTGGCAACCATTTCTTGTAGCTCAATGGGACCCTCACTGCAGCCCCTGACAAGAGTATGCCTCCTTTGGGAACCAAGACCTCTAAGCTTACAGAGGGCAGAGTTGAGGGGCAGAAAGCACAAGTGCTTCCAATGATAAGTCATTGGGAATGTAAGTGAGGTCACTCCTTTTGCCACCACATTTGACTCTCATAATCCTATTGGGCACATAACACCATAAATATCCCTGGTTTAATGAATCTTGAAGGGGGACAGCCCATTCTTTCAGAATGTTGCCTCAAAGCTCATATTTTAGCTGTGCGTTTAGAAGACCATTCTAGCATTCAGTGAGTGACTGCACATCTGAGGCGGCAGGGTGGGGAAGTACGTGATAAGACCAGGGGAGCCCATGGTCATGGGCCCACTCTTGGACCTTTGTTACCATGAAATGGCCTAACACTCTAAAGTCCTTTATAGCAGTGCTGGCTAAGGCTCCACAGGTAGCAAAGGCAAACCCACACCTGGACTAGGTCCTGTCCCTGTGAGGACAATCTGGCCCTTCCTGGATGGAAGAGGCCCATTATAGCTGACTTGCCACCATGAGACCATTTAGTCTCCTTGAGGAACGGTGCCATATTGAGGGTTCAGTGATGGGCTCTGGCTGACAGCCTGGACCCTCAGAGGCTACTGTAGCTGGGTCAGCTGGTGAGTGCAAGTCCATGTGTTGGGCCCACATATAACTCTAGCTCTGCCCCTGTAGCCACTTTGTGCATGTGCCCATCTGGGTCTGATGCCAGTTCAGGGTCTGATGATAAAGCCTGGCTTATCCCAACTGGCCAAGTGACTTTGTTTACTTGGTTGCTAAGGACCCCTTCCATGATGGTAGCTTGCTGGTGGTTGCTAACCTGTGAAAGAAAAATCTTAACACCCTGTGTCCACTCCCAGATGTCCATCCACATACCCCTAAGCCAGACTTCCTTGGTTCCAATTTTCCAGTCCTTTTCCATCCAGGCCCCTGAACAAATGGCCAAGCCATCAGCCACTGCCCAGGAAACTACATATCCCAACCTAGAATTATTGATAGTTCTCCACACAATCAGGTATACTGTTCATAGCTCTGCTTATTAGAAATATTTGCCCTTTCCACTGTCCTACATAGCTATAATGTAGCCAACTGTGTCTGATCCTCTCCCGACTGGGATTGAGAAGAACCCATTCACCAGATCATTGGCTACATACTATGTACCTGAGCATTTCATAATCTCTAGTAATGAATGACACCACATCTGCACAGCAGCTGCAGTCAGGACTAATACTAGGTTGCACCTGCACTAATCTACAGTCATTCTATCCAGTTTCTTCAAA
>NW_017731504.1:613735-624060 GCF_001890085.2 Hipposideros armiger
GTGGTACATGCTATTGCTTGTAGCAACTTCAATGTATAATCTTTTTTCTTCCCTTATCAGACCCAGCACTTTTCAATGGAGGTTATGCTGAGTTTAACTCTGGTCATCTGCCTAGCAGCCAGGAAAGAAAATGGAGGCATCTCATGAGGGGGCGCCTATCTATTGCATTGTTGAGGAGAGGCCTTTGTGGCATCTTCCACCAGAGAGGAAGTCCATAGCTTTCCATTAAGCATGATGCAGGCTCATGTGATTGCACTGGTAAATTCTCCCACACACTTAAGAAGAAATCGCTTACATAATTTTTCTACTGAATAGGAAAATGCAAATACTTCTCAATTTGTTTTCTAAGGCAAACATACCTTTGATATCAAAACTTGACAAGGACGGTATAAAAAAGAAAAATTACTGATGTAGTCAACATAAAAGATAGGATTGTCTCATCAGACTCAAAGACTCACAGGAATAAGGAATTTTCATCCATTATAAAGTTCTGCTAATCATCTCAAGAGTACAATCAATCAAGTGGACAAGCAAAGCAGAGAGAAGTCTTGAACAGTGTCTGTGGCTTCCCAGGTCCTTCCTTCTTGCATTGGATGAGCTATTAGGCCAAGCTGGAAAAATACGTTCTCTAAGTGAGGTGACCTCACACAACATAAATCATTTTAGGTCATGACACTTCTCTATTGTATACCCAGCTAACTGTGTAAGTTATGTGACATTTTCCTAGGAGCCATGCCCCACAAGTTCATAGAATCTGGTTTTGCTTACCATAGTCAATACTGAATCAGGGACAGCCTGCTAAAAGTACTTCATAGATAAGGACTCACCTCCTAATAATTAGTAACACTTTATTTACATCCCTGTTTTCAGCATGTTTACAGAGAGATTAGCCTGGGTTACCTGCCTTCTTTCTCTCCTGGAAACATCCCCCAAGCTGTTTCCAGAAAAAAAATTAATTGGAGACTAGCTACTTAACTCTTTTCTACTGTGAAACCAATAAATCTCACAAAAATAGATGCCAAAATATTAAATAAAATATCAAATAGATCCTACAATGTGTAAAAAGGTTAATATATTATAATGTTGGCTTATTTGAAAATTAATGTAATTTATCACGTAATAGAATAAATGAGAAAAGCCATATGATAATTTGAATAGATGTAGAGTAAGCAATTGACAAATCAGTACTCATTAACATTATAAATTATCAGCAAACTAGAAATTGAAGGGAACTTTCTTAACTTGTTAAGGATTTCTACTAAAAACCTACAACTAACATAGTACTTAATGGGAAGACATGGAATCTTTCCCCTTAATGTCGGGATTTAGGCAAGGATGTTCATTCTCATCACCTCTATTCAACATTGTACTTGATGTCCTAGCCAGGACAGCGAAGGAAAGAGAGGGATAGAAAGAATGCAAGAATATATATTGCAAAGGAAAATAAAATTGTTATTGCATGATTATGTATGCAGAAAATCTGAAATAATCTATAAATATGCTACTAGAATGACTGTGAATTTAGCAAGGTCAAAATATGTGATATGTGTCCTTATCAAAATCAATTGAATTACACATCCTTGTACTGGATCAATTGGACAGATTAAATTTTTTTATATTTACAATAGTAACAAAAACATCAAATACCTAGAAATAAACCACTTGCAACATTTACAATTTTTCTACATGGACAACTATAAAATGTTGTAAAAAGAAATTAAAGATTTAAATACACGGAGGTGTAAGCAATGTTAATGGAAGAAAAAATATTTTAAAAATAAATGTTTTTAATTTCCTCGAAATTTATCTATACAATCAATGTAATACTAATGAAACTCCTAGCAGGTTTTCGTTTGATGAAATTAATAAGCTGAATCTAAAATATATATGGAACTAGAAAGGACAAAGACTAGCCAATGGTCTTTAAAAAGAACAAGCTGGAAGGCTTATCCTACCAGATATCAAGACCTACCATAAAGCTACAGAAACTAAGAAAGTAGTATTTGCACAAGGATAGGCTAATGGAATAGAATAGAAGAGTAAAATTGTAGGCATTTTTCCCTAGAGGCAAACGCTTTGTTCCTACCCCAGTACCTAACCCCCACCTGAGTTTATCCCCCTACTCAATCCAGACTATAAGCTTCATGCTTTGAGGAAGAGAGACCATAGACAATTCAGTAAAAAAAAAAAAAAAAGAAAGAAAAAAGTTAGTTACTGGCTTTTGAGTTTCCAAGGACCAAAATCATGGCATAAATATTACGGTTGGAGGGATACTTATCTAGTTAATCTCCTCCATGCCTTACCCTCTCCAAACTCACTCAAAGGAAGAAAAACAAATCTCAGCATAAGTGAGAAGAAATAAATCACAGTTGGAGAGAAAGCAAGAGTTAACTGCTGGGGAGGGTTTCTGAAGACAGTTTCAGTATTTTAAATTAGAGCACGAAAGAATCCCCAGAAAAAAATATGTACATGATCTAAGAATGGAGACATCAGTGCCCTACCTCCTATCGGGCTATCTTGAGTAAGTTCCATGGGGTTGTTCTGACACAGTGGCATTAGAAATTGGAGTAGAAATATCTGCACTGAGTAACTAGATGGATGGATCCTAAACTACTTGAAAGACATTATGGGACCACAGGATCAAGCTGATGTTTTTCTTGGTGTGATTGAGGAATGACCCCAAGAGCCGACAGACATTTTCAGCCTAAGATGCAGTGTAAACTCTTTGAAAAGGTACTAGATCAAATGCAGACATCTCATCAGATGTAAGCTTGGAAAGTGATATTAGTAAAGACCAGAAAAGGACAGTGTTAATCCCAATTTATGCCAGCTGTGGACAGACGTCAATCAAGAATCATATGTATTCCCCAAGGTCATGACCTGACTTAAGCCTTTTTGAGCTTAGCAGCAACCCTGAGTGAAAAAGGAGAAAATGTTAAATCATTTTAAATATAAAATGTCTATATAACTGGAAAATGACTAAAGCTCTGTGTGTGTGTGTGTGTGTGTGTGTGTGTGTGTGTCCAGGCAAAATGAAATAAATTCAGTTCAGTTATGGAAAACTAAAGCCGGGGCTGGCTGAGTGGCTCAGTTAGTTAAGAGCGTGCTCAAGAGTGTGAGCTCTGAGCAACAGGGTTGCCGGTTTGATTCCTGGCCTGAGCTGAGCTGTTGCTGAGCTGCCAACAGGTGGCAGGATGGCTCAGCTAAAAAAAAAAGAAGAAGAAAGAAAGAAAACTAAAGCCATTTTCCCACACACCTGAGTATGTGACTTGCAAGCCCACAGCTAATATAGCAACACCAAAGTTTTCAAGCAGGACTGCTGGGCAGGGTAGCTAGTAACAAATCATCTATACTCAGTTCTTTTAACACAGCCTGCAAGGCACTGTAAGATTAGGGAGACATTTATCAAATTACTTTCTGTGGAATGCTAGTTCCATAGGATATGAATTGATGTTAGGAAAGAAACAAAATTGGAAGACTTCTTCAGTACCAGATTCTCAAAGAATTCATACGTGAATGTTTAGTGCAGCTCTCCAAAACAGGTGATTGGATCTGGCCCAATTGGCAGCACTGTGATGTGCATCCCTGATCTCCCTTCCGGGAAGGACCTGTTCCTGGTTTGCTGAGCAGGCAGCGTGCTGCTATCTGCCCTTGTTGGAAACTGCCTCAGCTGCACAGAACCACCTCACCTAAGGTCACACCCCATCATGGGGTTGCCCATATCCAATGACCTGTCAGTGCAAGCTTACAAAGCTGTTCTCTTGCTCATCTAAAGACAACGCTGAAGATCACTCCAACTCCTGACCTCCTCATGGCTTTGGTCAAGGCTGCTTTGAACCTGTACTACAACTCAGCATCTCCCTTTACCCAATCCTGCTTCTTCCCCTCTTTACTACAAGTTCTGGTCCCAGTAGCTCTTCTTAATAAAAACTTAGCAGGTTAAATTACATCTCAGAGTCTGAATCCTGGAGAACCCAGTCTGAGATGTCCCATTTCCCAGTTCTGTTTGCCTACCAAAGCTGTTATTCACGGAGTACCCAACGAGCATAGGGTTTAAGAAACACATTTTGGATGCTGGTAAGTACAGGGGTGAATAAGTACAGGTGTATTTGTGTGGGGAGTAACTGGAGGCGGGGGGGGGGAGGAGGGGTGAGTGCCTGAGACTTGAACACAAGCGTATAATTCCTCTGAAATATTAAACCAGCCCAATAACTAATCCTTAAAGCTACAGAATCCATTATCTATTGAGGCAAATGGAGAGGATTTAAATATTGTATGACCTGTGCAAATAAATTTTATTTTTCCTGTAAAAATGCTTAAATCTCTAAGCATTTAGTCATAATCAGTGGTGTTAGATAAAATGCAATCATTTCTGTCTGAGAAATGCAAATATTTTGCAGTCACAACTGCCTTTGGATATTTAGTGAAAGAAGAAAAGGGAAAAGCATAAGGAACACTTTTGAAAATCAGTTTTCAAGAAACATAAAACAGGCAGTAGGATTTCCACAACACTAAAAAATTGTCAGAAGTGGAAAATATTTCTTAAAATGTCTAATGGATTATATAATACGCTTCACATTAAAATATCTGTGTTTGGCAAGCCACTGACTGGTATCATTTCAAGATGTAACTGTATTACCACAAAAGTGGAATGCATATTTTTCACAAGCCTTTGAAATAATCACTTTTGTATTTTAACACTACTTTGAAACAAGGAGCTGGCTTGACAGACTAACACCTGAATGATCACAGACAGTGAACTCTCAGGCTGCATGATTAGCAATTTCCAAATAAAGCGAGATGCGCGCAGCCTCCACTAATGCGGCTTGGGGAGGAGCTCGCTTCCGCTCACTTGAATAAGCCAGTGTCTATGGCTCACAAGGGTCCCGTTCTTAATGAGGTGGTGCGTAGCAGCAGCACACTGTGAATCCAAATAGCAGATGGCAACACTGTTGAGTAGGCTGGCAGTCTGATGTCTAGCCACCGACTGGCGGCAATCATTATTAAACTGATTCATGTGCCCAGGGAAAATCTACATAAGAGTCTCTAAGCAACTGTGAGCAGCATGTGCCCAGGGAAAATCTACATAAGAGTCTACGCAACTGTGAGCAGCGAGAAGCAAATGATCGGCCATTCCTATCTTCTATACATACTACCTACATTTTAAAAAATATTATTGCCCAAGGTAATCCACACAAAGAAATGGCATGATGTGTGAAATGGAGGCCTATTCCTTTCCTATAACTCATGTACCTTTAAACATAATAGCTATGATTTCTCTGGTGAATGGCCTTTATTTGAAGGAAATACCATCATAGCATTCACCCTATGGACTTACGGCAAACATTCAGTGATAGGCAAGCACTTACAGATTCTCTAAAGAAAGGTTCTGTGTAAATAGTATTGTGGATCTAATAACAACATAGTCTCTCTCACATAATGAAGCAATAGCCTAAATTGTTCACGGTCCATCTACCTGAGGCAGGTAACTCATCTTTGGGTGAAAAAGCTCGTTATTATTACACTTGACTAGGAAAGTAGATAAAGACATTCACTCGCTTTAGAAAACTGTTCTCATCTAAAGACCTTTTACAAGAAAAAAATCTTGAAGGGATTCATTTTTTAAATACTCTCTTTACAAATGAAAATGCTAAGCAAATAACATTTTTTTTTCATTTTAAATGTTGAAAGATCTGTTACTTGTCACCAATAAAGCCAATTTCTATGTCTCTATATATTAATAAAGAAGATTTAAAGGTACAGCTTTTATCAAAAAATAAAACCTTGCTTCACTCACAAAATACTTGCACTTAAATTACAAAACAAAATAAAACAATATTAGCTGATCTCTAAATTTCATTAAATTTGTTTTCTAAAATTGAGATACTAGATTTCTTTTACATCATGTGCTTATAATGACAAGGAGAAACACTACAATCAGATGTCAGGTATTCCACATGTTGCAATCACAGATTTTATTACTCGTTTTTGGTAATTTTTTAAAAATGAAAGCAAAATGTTAAACCTTTTCAAAAGAAGTGTTAAAATCTCTCTAAATGGATTCTTTTTGGCTCTAGCAGCTTGAAAAACTAATTCAGGCTGAAATATTGTTCATAACCTCCAGAGAGAGTTCTTGTGTCCTGTGTCAAACAGGGTGATTCTCTTCCAAAGTTAAACACCCCAGCCCTGCCCATAAAGCTCAACAGCAAGCTCACACACTCTCTCAAATCTCTCAACATTCTCCCCAAACAAGAAATAAAATGCCGGAAGTCATCATTAATATTTGAGATAACCATAATAATAATAAACTAATTAACTACAGGTTTCACTCAAATTTGTTTGTCTCTTATTTACTTTAAAAGGTGTCCATATCTTGTCTGGGAAAATAAATGCCATTTGTTAAAAGATGTCTGAAAATGGTGGCACATAAGTTCCTTAAAATAGCTGGAAACTCTCAAAATATTGAGCAATTTCTCAGACCAGCAAGTTATGTTTTTAGTCAAACATTATAAAACGCTAGATGATAGGATGATGAATGTTTGTCCCTTGGTATTAAGCCATACTCAATAGTAAGTGTAAAAGAAAACTAGCAATGGATAAGCTAGTTCGCAGGACAGATTTCCAGGTATTCTGATCAATGATTAAAAACTTAAAGGTGCATAAGTATATTGATAGCAGTACTACAGATGCTCAGTTTAAGGTAGTCAGCCACGTTATCTATGGATGAACATTCTCTTTCAGAACAGAAGAATTCTAGAGATCATGAGCTAAGGATGCATGTATAATACCAAGTAATTATTTTCTGCTCTCCTGCCTTTCACTAAAGCTGCTCTTATCAAAGACACCAATGGTCTCCATCTTGCCAATATCAAAGTTTCATTCTCTGGCTCTCACTTACTCTAACACTCAGAGGCATTTAATGCAATTGATCGCTACCACCATCCTGAAACACTTTCTTTTCTTGGTTTCTAGGACAGCAGAGCAAACCATTGGTTTTCCCTTTCCCTTCCTGCAGTTCATTTTCTGTTTAGCTCCTCATCAAAATCCTGAACTTTGACATCTGAATGTTCTTAGATATTGTGTTGTGTGAATTCTGATATCCGAATGAACTTACACATTCTGCTATGTACACTCTACTGAGGGCAGGGACTGTGTGGGTCTAGTTTACTGTACAATGTCTAGTACATGGAGGGCACTCAAATATGTTTTGAAGAAATGAATATTGGAACAACATACCTAACGTGAACAGATGAGTGTAAACGCAATAATGATGGACTGGAAATTAAATAGTTCCTCATGTTATTTTACTGAAGTACGTGTAAACACAATAATTCTCATATTTTTAGAATGGGAAATTGAAGCTTAGATTGCTCAAGTAACTTGCCCAATCACTTGCAGCTACTAAGTGTCAGAGCTGAGATTTGTGCTCCCGTTGTCCTAGTGCAAAGGCCATGCTGTTAACTCAGTGCTATACTTACTGATAAGCACAAGAAAAAAACAAAAAACAAGGACTGGGAACCTGAGTGCAGCTTGCATATCTCCTGGTCCTCTGCTACAATGATACAGTCTGGGAGGTGATGGCTCTGATGATAGCAATACTGCAAATGCTATTTTTCTCACATTCAAAAGGAAAAAGACCTGTCTCCTTATCTATAAAATGGAGATGAAAATACTATCAGTCTGCCTTCTGTAGATTGTTATTTTTAAGGCTAAAATAAGATAATGGATACGCAAAATATAAACCACTATAGAAAAAAAATGGATGATTTCCATTCATGAATTATTACTGCTGGGAGGTACTAAAAGAAGAGCTGAAGTGGAGAGACACAAACTGCTTACCTACAGGAGGAGCATACAGGAGCAGGAAGGAGACAGTCAAGAAAGGGCTAGAACGTCCCTTACTTACCTAGTTCTGTCAGCGAAATGGATGGAAAGAGAGGTAATGTTCACCAGCTGCCACATAAAAGATAATGAATATCCACTACACAATTACAGAATTAAATATATTTATATATATTTTTTAAAAGAAAAGAAAACCATAAGGACCCAAGTCTGCTGATGCTGTGAAATAAAACTGGCAATTCTGCAGTTAATTTGTTTTGCACCTGTGTGGTTTTTACCTTCCATTGACTCCAGAGACATTACAATTAGTGAATCCCAGGGATGACTGGAGATAAAGTAGATAGGGGATGTTAGGTTAATGAGGCAGCATAGAGGGAAGCAATCGTGTGACCTGCTGGTCCTCAGAATACACAGGTCTCTAAACTGTAATCAGGCAGCACAGTGTAGGTAGCACAATTAGGAACACTCCCAAAATTCCCTTTCACCACTGGATTCTAGGCTGTAATATCCAATTGTAGATATTATAGAAAATGATGACCAGGATGAACTTAGATTCTGGGACTTGACTTAAAAGTTTTAGTAAGGGTCCCTTCTTCTTTTGTTAGCAATATAGTCATCAGATCTCCATTAGGGAGACTAAGGCCTGTCACTGCAGGTACCCAGGTTTATTGGTCATGTTTGTGTCTCCACTGTGAACATCACATAAAACATTTAACTTACTTAATCAAAAGTACTTATTAACCCAGAAAGTCAAGAGGTATGGCCTAGTGGGTAGAGCTTTAAAGTCAGTCAGATCAATATCTAAATCTCAATCCAGATAGTTAGCAATATATGGTTCAGCCCAGCCTTCATATGCTCATTATTTAAATGGAGATGGTCCTTCACAAGGTAGTTTTGAAAATTCATGGTAATATTCTTAAAGTGATTAGTTTGCTGGCAAAGTCGGTTTTCAGTAACTCATGGCTATCATTATTAAAGTTGTTAATCATTGCAATGATGATACCAAAATTGGCTGTAACTTTATTTTTCACTAGGTTTGTTTTTTTGTTTTTATAATAAACAAGAGATCCATATGTGTACTAAGTGTCTACTATGTGCTAAGTGTAGGGTGAGTTTAGGGTCTGGGTAGATACAAAAATAAATATAATATAGACTCCATTCTAAAGACTATGTCAATAATTTCAAGAAGAAAATAACCATCACAGAAGAGGCATAAATAAAATATTATAGGTATTTAGAGTACACGGATTTTTTTTGTAAAAGAACCTGGTAAAGTATTATAGAAGAAATGGTATTTGACCTGAGCCTTAAAGTAAGCACAGAATTTAGATACGCAGAGATTGAGGAGGATTAAACAAATTAATGGATGGTTATGAATGAGTCATTCATTTCAAAATCTTCCCATTGCTCTAATTCCTGGAGGTCAGCCCTGTGGTGCCTACGCCCTTCCACAAATGAAATGACATGAGCAAGAAACAAGAAGTAGTGCATGATGGTTGAAGGGAAGCGTGGCTGATAATAAATTTGCAACCAGGTCATATAAGGTTTTAAATGTCAAGGTGAAATATTTGTATTTTACTCAGGCCTTTTGGAAAGAAATTTCAAAAACATTACTCTGTGCTAAAGTTAAAGCAAAAGATAGAGGTCTGGTTAAAATACACACTGAGCCACAGGACATTACTAAAAGATAAACTGAGACATACTAAAAAAATTAAGAGTTTATTTGAGCATTTATCGATTGGAATCAGGTAGTGTCAAACCAGAGTGGTCAGAAGCACTCTACTGACAGAAGTCGGGGGAAAGACTTAACAGAGAAAGTGTGGAAGCAAAAAAATGAAATTACCGGATTGGCTGTAGTTTAAAGCCTGGTTTGCTGTTTGTGATTGGTTGTGCTTAACGTTTTCATTTCATAACCTTGAGGCATTTACAGGCTTAGATTTTGGTTTGCCTACGTAGGTCACCAGGGCATTAGAGCCACCTCAGTCTAATGGGCCTCCTTGTTTAAGTAATTTAACAACATGCATATTGTTAAGACTGATTGAATGGAGTCTGAAGTTCTTTCTAGCAGTGTTTGAAATGTATTAGAGGGAAGGAAGTCTGAAAATGGGGATGTGGTTTCAATAGGTCAGGACCTAACCTGAGGCAGAAAGAGACAATGAGAGACACTGTAACAAGGCTTCCTGTCTCTTCATAGCTCTGTTCTACCTCCTACCAAAACAGGGAACTTAGTTAAATAAAATAATTCAAATCCATCTCTCTCTCAACATGTGTACTTACAGAAGTATCAACATTTCCATTTTTAAAAAATGTTTTATTATGAAATACACATTTTTTAGAATTAGTTTCAGCTGTACAACACAGTGCAATAGTTATACTTTTTACCCCTCGAGGTGGCAACCCCCCTCCCCCAATCTGCCACCCCACTTCCCCCGCAATATCATACTTATCTATTACAATTCCCTTGACTCCACTCCCACACTATA
>NW_017731504.1:624413-638809 GCF_001890085.2 Hipposideros armiger
TTTTTTAGATTCCACATATAAGTGAAATCATATGGTATTTGTCTTTCTCCGACTGACTTATTTCACTTAACATAATAGTCTCTAGGTCCATCCATATCATCCCAAATGGTACAATTGACATTTCCATTTTTAAAATTGTACATGAAATATATAACAAGGTGATTAAAAATTCAGTTGATCTGGCAGACTCTGATGCAAGCCAGAAACGTACACGAGAAAGCCTCCCAGACTGCGTGTTTTCCATTCTGATGTTGTCCTGTCTATGTGCCTCCATGCTGCCTATGTCTTCCTCGGTGGTTTTCAGCTAGCTCCTCCCTGATAGTCTAAATCAGTTGACAAGCCCTAAACCCCCAAGACAAGGCATATCCTGCTAACATTCAATCTGGCCCACTTTTGTGTGATGACACTTTCATGAAGTGACTAATATTATCTCTATGAGAAAAAGCCCGATGTGTGACTTTTCATTATAAAAATATTCACTGGGTACATGACATTATTCAAGAAAACACGAAAGCTTGCAGAGCAAGTAAACAGCTGAAAGGGCAGCAAGGCAAGACAAATGTTTCCTGATAAAAACTTGGGAATACACTTCATTATCTGTGAAACGTAGAGGGGTTATCCTAAGAGATACATCAGGTTAAAAAAATACCATGAGAAATACACTCACACACAACTGTAGATAAATATATTAACAGAGATATATAAATATCAAGTTCATCATATTCACATTCCCCCAATGCCTGCTCATTTCCACTCCATCCCAGTCGACTCTATCAGTCATCCAGTTATAATATCAGAGACCTGGGAAGCACACATTGCCTGCCCTTTTTCCTAATCTCCCATACCTAATTATTTAAAATGCTCTGATTATATTTTACTAACTAAATTTCTCCTCACTATACCTAATTTCAAGCAATGGTTATTTTCCCCTTCTGGTATAGGATAAAGTAAAAACTCCTTGTCATGGCAAAAAGGCTTATTAGACTTAGCCACATTACAGCCTTATCTCCTCTCTCTCTCTGTTATGTACCCCTTGCACATGCTGCTCCCTCTGTTTGGAATGGTTCCTACTACTGTGTGTGAACTCCAACAAGAAGGCTTAAGGATCGTTCCCTCAGTGAAGCCTCTGGTACTCCCTGCCGCCCAAGCATACTTTTCTAAAGCACTTATTACTTATCCTAAACATTTTCTGTAGCTTACCTATCTCTACGACCAGACTTAATGAGATTCTTGAAATCAGAGATGCTGTCTTATTTATTGCAGTGAGACTCAAAGCCATGTAACACACACACACACACACACACACACACACACACACACACACAGTTTCTTCCTGCCCAGAAAGATAACATGGCAAGTAACTTATTGTTCATCCCAGAAATTTTTCTAAAATCCATCAACTAAACAAGAAAATGTCAACCAACAGTTTATACACTGTCAACATAAGAAACGTCCAAATCTGTACAGAATTTATATGCGTTTATTTGAGCCACACTCACAACATGCCAGGAAGGAAGATCTCATATGCTCCACCGAATGACAGTTTTGTAGTACTTTTTTTTATATATTTGGAATTAAGGAGGAACATAAGGAAGATTACATGAAGGTGAGAGACAGCAAGACAGAGAAATCTCTATGAATAGATTACAGGATAGTTAACAAGATTATGTGCTCCCTCATGTGGTCATACCTCTAAGGGGTCTGAAAAAAAGGATTATGCCTGGTATTTCAAAGGTGTGCTAACCTAGATGCACAAGAACAATGGACAAGACAAAGATAAACCTTTTATAGGCCTGGGGTATGACTACCCACCTTGACCTGCCCAGTTAGGAATTTATGATCAGATCATAAGTAACCTGTGAGGTTACTTTTGCTTGGATTTATTAGAGCCCCTTTTTTGTTCACAAGCATCTGACAATTCTTCCCACTACTCAATGGGGACCACTTTACTAGGATAATGATAAGAAGGAAATATTCACATTCTATGAGCTCTTTACAGAAATATTTTCCAGATAAATCTTTGATCAAAACAAAGGCATGGCCAGCAAGTATTCTCAAACAGTCACTCCCTGTACCAGAGTCTATGCAACTACCAGTGACATAGGAATTGTTTGATGGTGATTTTTAATATACTGAAATTTTTTAGGACAAAGGATAATCACACATACACTAAGTCATTTAATATACAACACACATTAGTATCCACCAGGCTTTCATTCTCCGTGTCCTTTTCTCCGGGCACTCATTGGTTTTACCCAAACTCTCATCCTTTTCCTACCTCCAAGAATCTTCCTCTGTGCCCTCTAGAAATCAAGAACTGTCATCAGCAAAATCACCTACATCTTCAACTTTTCCTCTGGTTAGTCTCTTTGTCTTCTTGCTTTAACTGAAACATAGAAGTGCCCTGAGAACACACCTTACCCTTAATCCGCCTCTCTTATTCTATCTTGGATTCCTTACATGGTGGGGGTCAGAGGGAATACACAAGATGATCCTGAAATAGCTTGTCATACATATAACAAGGAAGGTCTCAAAGACCACCAGGGTCATGTCAAAAGGACTCAGGAGCTGACTTAAAGAGGTTCCTAATGGCCAAAGATGAGAAATTTGGGGTATCACTAAGAATAATACCGACAAAGGATTGAAGCACAACAAATATGTCTAAATCCACGATTTCATAATTATATCAAAAAGTATAATTGGTCAACATTGGAGGATGCTAGGGAATCATCTCATTATTTTGAAAACAGATAAAGGAAAATTATCATGCATTTGCAGGAACTATACCACTGGTGTACCAGCTATTATATGAGGAGAAATTTGTGTTTATAAAAATATTCTAAGGGATTTCCAGTCTCAACCATAAAGTAGCTGGTATTGAAATAACCCTCCTGCCAAAAACAACCATAAAAATAGATAATATACATAAATCAACTGTTGTAAGGCACTGTCCAGAAACCAGGACACGCAGGACCCTCTCAGTCCCTGAGAGCAGGGAAGCACATATGGTGAGCTCTACATTCACGCTATAGCTTTTTCTGAGGGCATTTTTCAAATTGTTACTCTGGGAATAAAGCTCACACAGAAAATGACAGTTTTATTAGCCTGAGGGGAAAGAGGCCTGAGTTTAGGAAGGCCAAAGGGACTTGGAATTGAGCATCAAAATTCCAAACAGGAAAGTAATTGAGAAAAAGATCTAAAAAGTGGCATTCAAATTTCCCTCCACTCATGTGAATGTCTCATGGTATTAATAGATATAGTAACATTAGCACAAATGGTGGCAGGTAGGTAAAAGGAATTAAACTATTGAAGCGTTCTTACATTGGTCAGTAACTGGTAAAGTTACTAATTTAAGGTAGACAACAATAAGATATGGATATATATTAGAATTATATGGAAAACATGAAAAGAATAATTTTTTAAAATATGTAACTAAAAATCCTGTAGAGAGAAAATGGAGTAATAAGCAACACCGGGTTAATCTAAAATAATTCAAGAAAGGAAAAATAAAAGATCAAAGAACAGATGGGATATATGGAAAGCAAACAATATGTTGGTAGGTGTAAACCCAACTGTTTCAGCTAGTTTGGGCCGCTGTAACAAAATACCATAGACTGGATGGCTTATAAACAACAGAAATTTATTTCTTACAGTTGTGGAATCTTGAAGTCCAAGATCAGGGTGCTAGCATGGTTGAGTTCTGGAGAGAACCTTCTTCCAGGTTGCAGACTGCTGACTTCTTGTTGCGTCCTTACAGGGCAAAAAGCAGAGAGGGGAGGCAAGCTCCCCTTCTAAGGGTACTAATCCCATTCACGAGGGCTCTACTGCCACGACTTTATCTAATCCTAAAGGCTCCACCTCCTAATACCATCACATTATGGGGATAGGGTTTCAACATATGAATTTTAGGGGGACACAAACATCCAGTCTGTAACATCAACTATGTCAGTAGTTATATGTAAATGGACCAAAGACTTCAATTAAAAGGAAAGACAGTCTTTTTTAAAAAAAGAAAAAAACAAACAAACAAGATCCAGCTATATGCTGTTTACAAGAGACATACTTTTTATTATTATTATTAGTTTCAGGTGCACAAAACAATGCAACAGTTATCCTTTTCACACCTCACAAAGTGACAACCTCCCTCCCCCAATCCACCACCCCACCCCACCCCCGATATCATGATTATCTATCACAATCCCATTGACTCCATTCCCACACTCTACTCCACGTCCCATGACTATGTATATATTAAATCATAGTTGACATATAATATTATTCAACAGCAGCTTCAGATGCACAGTGCGGTGGTCAGGCCTCTACACCGTCCATGAAGTGGTCTCCCTAACAAGACATGAGTCCATCTGGCCCCCTAAAAAATATTTACAACATTATTGATTATATTCCCTAAACTGTCTTTTCTATCCCTGAGGCCATATTATAGTTACCAATTTATGTTGTCTCATCCCTTCCCCTTCTTTCTCATCCCCACCCCCTCCCATCTAGCAATCATCAATTTTTCCTCTGTGTACAAGAGACATACTTTAAATAGTAGGGCACAGAAAACTTAAAAATAAATAGAATGGAAAAAAGGATACCAAGCAAAATCTAAACAAAAGAAAGCTAGTATAGCTTTATAAATACCAAGCAAAGTACCTTTAAGTACAAGCATACATTGTTTTATTGTGCTTTGCTTTATTGTACTTCACAGATATTGTGTTTTTTACTAACTGAAGATTTGTATCATTATCAACATCAAGGCTAGACCCTCCAACCGCAAAAAGATTATGACTCACTAATGGCTCAGATGACGGTTAGCATTTTTTGGCAATAAGGTATCTTTTAATTAAGGTATGTACATTGTTTTCTTAGACACAATCTTATTGCACACTTGATAGACTACAGTGTAGCATAAACATAACTTTTACATGCACTGGGAAACTAAAATATTCACCTGACTCATTTTATTGTGATATTCGTTTTATTGCAGTGGTCTGGAACCGAACCCACAACACCTGCAAGGTAGAAGAAATAGAGTGATGTTTCAAAATGATAAAGGAGTCCATTAAACATGGAGATAAAACATTCCTAAATCTGTGTCACCTAACATATAAAGGAACAAGAAACAAACCCATAATCATCCCTGGAAATGTTACAATAACTAACAGAATAAGCAGACAAAAAAAGAAATCAGCAAGAATAGAGAAGATTTGCACGATATAATAAACCACCTTAACATAATTGACATACAGACAATACTACAACCAACAACTGCGAAGTACAAATTTTGTTTTTCAAATGCACTTAGGCATTTGCCAAAATAGACCAAAGCAAATCTTAACAAATTTTAAAGTTGAAATCATAGAGTATGTTCTCTGACCAGAGTGAAATTAAACTAAAGCATAGTGACATAAAGATAACTAGAAAAAAAATCATAAATATTTGGAGATGAAGAAATACACTTCTAACTAACCTATGAGTAAGAGAAAAAAAATTGCATGGAAAATAGAAATAACACAAGTTCTTACAAAGTCACTTCTGTAAGTTGATTTGCTTTTGAATTTCTCATTTCATAAAACAGCTTTTGGAAAACTTTAGAGGAAGCTCATGGGCTCATTCCATTTCCCCAATCTAAAATCGACTTTTTTCCAATTACAATTCCAGCAATTACTGGACTTATATTTGTAAAGAACTGTGAAGGGTCTGATGTTTTACTGTACTTGTTACCTAACAAGTTAGCCTACCACAGTTTTAAGGGTGCTGGCTGAAGACATGAGACTCCTGGGTCAGAACCAAAGGACTTTATTACTCACAATACAGGGGCAGCAGGAGCTTCAAATTTGTATTGGTTCTCTGCCTTCCAAATTTCATGGGGATGGTATGGAGTATCTCAGATGCATGCATCTCACTAGGACGTGCCCAAAACTAAAGAGTTCCTGTTATGCAAGAATTTATTCTATAACCAGGAACATCTTAGGCAAAGTTGGATACGTTAGTCTCCCAGTGCACCCAGGGTTTGTATCACAGCTGAAATGCCCTGAGCTTAGGAAGCACAGAACTTTTGAAGAAGTCTGCCAGAAAATTTGTCCAAACTTTGCTCCGGAAAGAGACATTATCTTTATTATCCTGGATAGCAAACAAACCTGCCCTTTGCCTCAGAGAGGCACTATCTGTATCTTTCAAAGCTGTCTGCTATACAAACATACTTGAAAATATATTTTAGAACATAGGCTGTCAGTGTATCTGCTTAGAAGATGTGCAGAAATGCAAGAGATCTGTGGAGAATTGTCTCCCAATAATAGTCTTATAAAATCACAGTACAATTATATTACAGTCATCTCCATACTAATCTTTATCTTGTCTTTGAAAATGAAAAGTCTGCACTCTTCCTATTTTGATCAAGCTTCTTTTGTTAAGAACCCAATACAAAATGGTTACTTACTGTTTTTTAAAAGGAAGTTTGTGATAAAGGCACCTAAGTGTACTGAGAAAAGATGACCTGTCTCTCAAGAACAAGTTGCTATTTTATCTCAGTAGCAATGACTTAATAATAAAGAAAAAGACATATTTGTTTCTACTGTTTCCATTATCCAAGGATATACTTACTAGATCCATCTCTTGGCATCTACCAAAAGAGATCAGGGCCCAAGAAAAAGGTAAGGGGATTTAGGAGTGGGAAGAAGTAAATCAGAAAACAAAAACAGCTATGTCCCTTTTGGTGAATGAAGCAAAGGAGACTGAACTAATGTAGACTTTATGGTGATGTGTACAATCAATTTTCCATGACTTCATCAGCCTATAGGTTCTAATGACTCATATTAACTATAACAATCCAAATTTTAGTGGTTGTTTCCCCTACCCAGGAGAATTTCTGGGAGTTCCTAAGTGATATTTCACAAACACTCCCCTTTCACCATGTTCCACCGTTTAGCCTTTCACCATGTTCCACCGTTTACCACGAGCATCTGCTATATACCACCAGGTCTGTGGGGCTCTGGGGCTTCCCACCCCTGCTGAGGCCTGGGTCCTGTAAAATACAAGCCTCACAATATTCTGTTCCTGCATTCATTTTCCATTGTTGCACAGCACATTACTTAAATATAGTGATTTACAATAATACAAATGTTTTATCTCACACTTCTGTAAGTTTGAAGCTTGGCATGACTCTGCTTAAGGATTCATAAGGCTGAAATCAAGGTGTCCCCTGGGGTGGGCTTTTATTTGAAGGCCCCAGGAAACAATCTGCTTCCAAACACCTTCAGTTTGTTGGCCAAATAAGGACTGAGGTCCATGTTTCTTTGCTAGTTATCAACAGGTGGGCACCTTAAGCTCCTTAAGGCCACCTGCGTTCCTTGGCACAAGAAAACTTCCATCTCCAGCAACATTACATCAAATTCTCTGACTTCCTCTTCTGCTCCTGTCTACAAAAACCTCTTCCTTAGAAGGGTTTAATCTCATAGGATCAGGCCCACCTGGAGAATCTCTCTACTTTAAGGTCAATTAATTTGGGACTTCAGTTATATCTGCAAAATCCCCCCAAAGAAGTACCTAGATTAGTGTTTGAATGAGTGACCATGAATTGGAAATCTTGGGGATGGTAAGCGAGGGTGGGGGAGGGGCATCTGTAGAATTCTGTCCACCACAGTCACCACATAGGAAGAGCTTCTCTCACCACTGCATATCACTGGTTTAAAGAGCTCCACCAAAGCATTGTTTGTGCACCTATACTTGAGTGGTTTTAGAAAAATCAAGTCTTTGGGGATTCAAGTACAGACCCATTGCTCTCCACAGGATTTAAACCTGAATCCAGTGTAGTTTTGGCTACAAGTCAAATGAAAGTGAAAATGTTGATGCTGTTCAGTCACCCATTCACCCAGACAACTAAGGCTTTGTTACAGGGTCAAACTTTTCTCTCTCAGGACACATGCTTTCTCAAAAATCTCCTCAGTCCATCAGAAAAACAAGTGTTTTGGGGTGATGGCCTTACCAGAAACACCAGGCATGTCTAAGCATGTCTGAATTCTAGTTGAGCCTACGGCCTGTTCTCCGGCTGCATTTGTATACTATTGATAGGGAATCGCTGAGCTTTGTGTCAGCCAGAACATTGAGCACACAGCTGCTGCTCCCTGTGGAACAGAGAGAGTATGTTTCTTGTTGAGCAGCTAAATGTATGACTTGTAGCTTGAGACAAATGAGAATTTATGATTCCCAAGTTACAGCTTCCTCCAAGGACAAGCCTCAGAGTTCTTTGCTTGGAAAAAGTAAGAGCAAAGGAACAATTAGCCAAATATATTTCCAGAAAGGATAAGTAGAGAAATTGTCAGTGTTGTTTCTGCAAGAAGGTCCAGAATCACATAAAAAATTAAGCCTTGTTTTCTAAGTACAGTATAGAGAATAACAGAATCAAAGCAAAGATAGAGTTAGCATTGTGGGAAAGAATGACTGTGTCCTCTCTTTTCACTTGTTTCTATCCAGTTTGCTCTAAACACACAGACTGCCCAACTGTGGACTCTGACTGAATTGTAAAGGGGAGGGGAGGTGGGGGGAGAATTAAAAGCCATCAACCAATCTCTGATGTTTCTCAACTTTGCTTGTTAACAGGTGTCAGGTAAGATCATCCTTGGCAGAAAGTAATTCCAAAAAGCAGGACCGACCACTATTATCCAAGCTATGTAATATGTGTCTTATTATATTTTTATTTTCAAAGTCTAAGATCTACATAATTCTGTTCGTTGTCTGTTTTACCAAAAAAAAGAAAATCTGTTAAGTGCTTTGACATTTTGAAAAAAAGGAGGGGAGGGGAATAGCAAAGTGGATTTTGATCAATTTGTTATGTTCTTAGGCAGTTGTTCTATTAAACCAACCAGTCAACAGTTGTTAAAATGAACCAACAAAGACAATGGGGAATTTAATTTCATAATTTTATTTTCCTTTTATGAGTCTCAAGATTATTTATGCAGAGAGAATGATGCATACATATCGTTTCCCTGAAAATAAGACCTAGCCAGAAAATAAGCCCTCACATGATTTTTAGATGCCAAAATATGGCCCCTTGGCATACTGAATATTTTAAGCTGAAGGAGTCTGTGGAAAAGGCACCCTTGTCCTGAAACAGGTCATAAAACCCTCATGTGAGGGGTGTGTGCCCTCCATATCCTGGAGGAATCATGCTAGGGTTCTTTTCTGGCTAGGTCTTTTTTTCAAGGAAACAGGGTATAAAGAGAGACATCTTCCAGGTTTATATTATACTCACCCCTAAAACTAATGAAAAGCTCTGAGCAAGAACCAGGTTATGAATTTATGCTCAACCAAAAAAAAATGATAAATTCTCCTCTGAGGTGTTGTTTCTAACTTCATGATCTTGAGTCAGAAAAAAAAAAAAGGTAGATACATAGGGAAAAGGAAAGGCTATATTTTGTCTGTGTATAATTAAGGTGATAAATAGTCTTTCACAACAAGAAAATTCAAATCAAATCTAAATTATTAGCAAACAAGTATATATTAGTATAAATCCTTTCACTATTTATGCTTAGTTTATGACTTCCAAAAAAACATATGCAAGCATTCTAATTCAGGTAAAATGAGAAATAGCCTCAATCACTTAAAGCTTGGCTTGTGTTAACCATAGATAAAGATATAAATAGTGCTATGAAGTGTGATTTCCAGAAACTGCAAAGAGAGAGTTTGGATGTGATGGTGTGGTGGAGGAAGAAACTTTCCTTTACCCTGCAAGGTTCTTTCAGCTGGTTTACTAATTAAATCTACATGAGACAGATTAACAAGACAAAATGACATGTACATATGGGAACCCACATATATGAGAGAGTCAAAGACTCCACATACATGAGAAGTTCAGGGACGGAAAGTTAAAATGAGGCATATATGGCATTCTGAGCTAAGGATGACGTAAGGCGCCTTGGAGCTTCAGAGGGGTTGAAGGTCACTGCAGGATGATAGGAAGAGCAGATGCTCAGTAATTAGTAGTTGCCCTGCCAAGTAGACAAGTGGAAGGGGAGGGGCAGAAGTGTCTCTTGAGCCCGCAGGGTCTCAGCTGCCTGTAGCTCAAAATAATCCACATACCGTAGAGGCACATCTTGGGGTGACTTGTTCTGAACCCTTATAATGGTAAATGTTAAAATCTGAAATCAAGTAGACTCAAGTTTTTTACTTAATTCTGCCCATTTTTGACTGTGTGGACATAAGAAATTTTCTTCTAAAATAATGTGACAGAGGCTGACTACATATTTCCTAAACCCATTTCTCATTTCTGAGCCAACAGCTAAACTACATTTCCCAGCAGCCATGCATCTTGGAGGCCACGTGAGCTGCCTTGCCAGTGGAACATAACTGGAAGTGATGCATCTCATCCAGTCCGAGGCAGTTTCTTTCTCCGATATAACCCATGTACTACATTCTGTTTCTTTGCCTCTGACATCATGTCACAAGTATTTTTCTAAAGAATGTATTTTTCAATGTAATATCTCAACCTTTTTAAATTTAAAATTGTCTCTAGTGTTCTTAAAGATGCAGTTTAAGACTCATAAAATTGAAATTGTTAAAATTTCCATTGGAAAAAAAAAAAGGAACAAATTCTAAACCAAACAGGGCACAGGGACAGCAGTGTAAACCAGGACTTTTCTGGGGAAACCAAAACAATATGTGCAACCTAAAAAGAAAACCAGAGAGAGAAAGAGAGATAGAGAAATAAACAGATATTGGTTTCCTGCACAGATATCAACCCTCCTCAGAACTGGAGGATATCATGTTTCTAATGGTGAAACATTAGAGGCAAAAAGCAGGAGGTATCAATTGTGAGAAAACAAATGACAATTTCACATCAAACCACTGCTGATATTGAAGATATGTTGTCTTCCAATTGCGATGCTATCCCTATTTTATATCTTAAGAAATGAGTAAATTTCCTATTTCTAGCATTTTGCACCTAACCATCCCCTGAGAAAAACAAAGCTGCTAAATAAGACTCCAAATAGATAAGGGGAAGAAACATATATACAAGAAATACATTTACACCCATCGCACAAAATGATGAGAGATGTGTTTTTGAGGAGACGATGTCCTAACACCAAATTTGCTTATCTTCAATCAAAGCTTCCCCAAGAGCAAGCAGAAGACCACTTTGGGGACCAGTTGCAAGTTAAAGAAAAAAGAAATTTGTGGCAATTACTATTTCTTTAACCCTCAGGGGAAAAAAATTCTAGTGGAAAGCAGCCCTCTTCCAATTCAGGTTGAAGAGTCCTTTCCTCATGTCACGTTCGCAGTTCCTCCCTGAGGTTAGCAGTACCGGCTCAAAAACACTCTCAAGGAGATCCACATCAAAACAGCCTAAGATGGTTATTCAGCTTCATAGCATCAGGTCAGAGGGAAAAGGGTAAGTTCTAATCATCCACCCAAGTTATCCTTAAACCCAGAATTTCTGTTTTCTCAGTGCTCTTATAGCTGGGATTATTTTTCTCAAGAACCACAAGAGGGAGTATTCTTACTTCTTTGTCTCAGTCCATCACTGACACTGAAAAGATATCCTTATGCTTGTCTAAAAATGATAAGACATATGATTAAACACTAGGCAAGCTTCTTTTTCATTCATCTAAAATCCAAGTGATTATCTATTTGTCTTTCACTGATTCATATTTATTACATCCAGAATATTTCCTTGGCTCCTCATGATAAAGGAGAAAGGAGACAATATTTCATGTTGTTTCTTTCTCTTGTGTTTATTATCTTGGGATTGCGAGGGAGAGTTTCTCTTTCAAGTATGTTCAGGAAGCATAAGATAGCATTGGGCAATTCTCCCTAACTATGAGGAAAGCAATCCATTATCTAAATATAATGATACTATTGCCTTGAGCTGATCTCTTTCCTAGTCCATAAGGTTAACAGCAAACCACAAACATGGTTCCGTCAATGACCATCATATGCCTGCCTCAAAGACAAAGAGGAGATAACTAATACTTTCTTCAGTGACCAAAATGTAATAAGAATCAAAAAAGAAAATACTGGTCTTACATAAGATGCCACTTTGACTATACTAACCAAAGTAATCAACACCAACTGCTAAAACCAACACACACACACACACACACACACACACACACACACACACACACACACAGAGCTTATTTCTCATTCAAGTCACTGTCTGATGGGAGTTAGAGGACTGGCCTGGGCTGCTCTCTTTCAAGTGATGACTCAAGGATTCAAGTTCTTTCCACTGTGTGATTCCATCATCTTCCTACTGAATTCGCTTTTGGCTGAGGAGCAAAGAATGGGGTCATTTTAGGGAACAGAGCTGGAAGTAGTATGCTTTACTTCTGTCCCATAGCCATTGTCTCAAACTCAGTCACACGACCAACTTAATTGTAAGGGATGCTGGAGAGGGAGGCTTCCCATGTGGGTGAGGGAATACAGAATCACCGAGATTCTAGATCAGGACTTTATAACATGCTAAAAAGACTGTTAGTTTAGATGGAAAATAAGTTCCATCTTATCCTCTAATTGAATCATTGCATAAATGTCCTTCAATTATAAATGTAGGTATATTAGACACTGGTGATGACCAAAGCCACATCCCACTCAGTCCATCCAATTTCAGTTCAGCTGAGGTAACCAATTCCATGCATATTGTCAGTGCCTCTCTTCAGATATGACCTCTCTCAGCTTTTCTGCTTCAGGGCTTTTTCTGAAGTTTTGGAAGTCACTCAGTAGATGCTCAGTAGATGCAAAAGTGTTATTAACCAAGGGTACGACCTGCAAACAATGTTGTACAAGAGTTTTTATGTAAATTGACTAGCATAAGACCTTTAGCAAGACAAGTCTAAATAGTCTACAAAGTTCTTCAGAGTTCACAAGTGGGATTAAGTCCCAATTGTTCTCAGCAACGACCTGCACAATAATATACCACTCATTGGCTTTTCTCCCTTTCCTGTCTCATTCTCCTCACTCTCTCACTTCTGTTTCCTGGGATTATTTCCAAAATAAACTCTCTGCACTGAGTCATTGTCTCAGGTTCTCCTTTCATGAAAACCTACTAGAAGAGTTGGAATGGGAGTGACTCTAGAAAACAGCCCCTCAGGATAGGATTTGGCAACTGAATTACTCAACAGTCAGATAGCAACCATTGCACAGAGCTATTCTTTACTGATAGTCTCTTCAAGGTGTTAGGCTTTCTTAAGCACTCCATTTGAGATTCCAAAGCAATTCCTACATGTTTTAAGTGTTTTTGTTACAGCAGCACCCCCAACAGCACTTCCAGACACCAAATACCAAATTCTATACCATTTATCTATTCCTAGATAACAAATGACCCAAGATATAGAGGCTAGGAACAAGAACAATATACATTTTGCTTAAAAATCAACAATTTGGGCAGGGCTTATTGGGACAGTCCATCTAGGCTCCACTCAGCTGTGGCCGGAGTAGCTTGAAGCATAGAGCCTGGAATCACCTGAAGTCTCACTCATTCAGACGCCTGGAGGTCAGTGCTGGAGACCCCCTGGAGATTTGGCTGTGGTATCAGTTAAAACACCTACATGTGCTCTCTACGTGTGTCCTCATGACATGGTGGGGCTGCTTTCTAAGGATGAGTGTCTTTTCTAGCATGACCTTTGTTAAGTGACACAGCATCACTTTTCAATGCATTGTTTGTTAGACGCAAGTCACTAACATAACACTGAACACTATTCAAAAAGAGGGTAATTAAAGTGAACTTTTTCATGGGAAGAGCATTAAAAAGTTTATTTACATATTCAAAGCTACAACACTCACACATAACTTACATAAAACTGACTTATACTTTCTCTTATTTCCATTGATCTGACTGGCAGCTTATATTAATGCACTATTAATGTTAATACTTTGTTGGAAATACAAAATCTGGGGCAATATAAACTTGGTGGGATACAAGGGATTTTCCATGAATCTTTTCACCAGTATGATATTTCTAAAACTTTACATGTCTGAAGAATACTCACTGGATAGACTCAGGAAAGAGGACCTATTGCACAGTACCAAAAGGCCTAAAGTTCATGTAATCATAGTTCCAGAAGAAAAGAAAAAAAGGTGGTGCAGAAAAATATCTGAAGAAATAATGCCTGAAATATCCTGCTTTTGATGAGAGGCATAAATTTATAAATTAAAAAAGTTCAGTTTAGGCCAGCTGAGTGGTGCGATGGTTAAGAACTGGCTTGGGACGACAGAGGGCCCCAGTTCAGATCCCACATAGGAAGGCCACTGACACTGCCCTCTACAGCTAAGATGCTGAACAACAGCTCAACCTGGAGCTGGGCTGCCGTGAGTCGCCAGCGACGGCGTAGGCTGCAGCCCCTGTGGCAGTGGGTTGCCATGGGCTACCGTGTATAGCCAGCAGCCAGTGTGAGCGG
>NW_017731504.1:638844-693593 GCF_001890085.2 Hipposideros armiger
CTGAAGAACAAAAGGACAGCAACTTGTCTGTTCCCCTTCCCCCAATTCCCCAGCACTGTTCCCATCCCCCCAATTCCCCAATAAAAATCTAAAAAAAAAAAAATTCAGTAAGCCCCCAACAGTATAAACACAAGGAAGTTCATGCCAAGAAATCTTACAATTAAACTTCTGAAAATTAAAGGCAAAGTAAAAATATTAAAAAGTACAGAAAGAACAATAGGTTAACTATAGGGGAACAACAATTCAGACATTGTTTCCCATCTGAAATCATGGAGGCCAGAAGGAATTGGCTCAATATTTTCAAGTGCAAAAATTTCCTTTAGGAATAAAGATAAAATGTTTTCTGAAATGAAGGAAACTTGTTGCCAGAAAACTTGCTCTAAAACAATTGTTAAAGGAAGTTTTTCAGACCAAAGGGAAATGATACCAAGGGAAAACATAATATCAGGGTTGAAAGGAAAGCAACAGAAATGGTTGGGTAAACAGATACTTGGGTAAAGACAACTTCTCTTGAGCTCTTTAAAATACATTTGATAGATGAAAACAAAAATTATTATATTTTCTGATAACTTTTCGATATGCATTGATGTAATATGTGAGACAGCCACAACATAAATGGGGGAGACTACAAGGACTTTACAGGGTGGTAAGCTTTCTACATTCTAACTGAAGCGGTAAAATATTGATTTTAAATAAATTTGAAAAGTTAAGTATGTATATTATAACTCTTGAGCACCACATAAACTATTAAAAAAGTCAACCACAATAGATAAATTAAAAGGAAATACTAAAAATGTTCACATAATTCAAAGAATGGCATTAGAAAGGAAACAGAAAAGCAAAAATGGAAAAGGGGAAACAGATAATGAATAATAAAATGGTAGACTTAAATCCAAATATATAAAAAATTACATTCAATGTAAATAATCTAAACACACAAGTTGGAAGACACAGTTTGTCAGAAAGGATTTAAAAAGAAAAACAAGGTAGGTTAAAGGCAAACGATGGAAAAAGAATACCATACAAACACTAATCAAAAGAAAGCTAAAGTGATAAATAGTGATATCACATAATAAAAAGATCAATTCACCAGGAGGACAAAACAATCTCAAATGAACAACAAAGCTTCAAAATACATGAAGCAAATTGACAAAGTGAAAAGAGAAATAAATCCATAATTACATTTGACTCAACTTCTCTCAGTATTTGATAGAACAAACCAACAAAAATCAGAAAGTATATAGAAGAACTAAATAATGAAAAAATAACATCAATTTTACAGTCTTTTCCTAAAAATAAAAGAGCAGGAAACACTTTCCAAATCTGTTTATGAAGCCAGAATTCCTCTGGCTTCATAAACCAGACAAGGAGGACAAGAAAATAAAAGAAAATTACAGACCAGTATTACTCCTGGACATTAACACAAAAATCCCATACAAATAGTATGCAGCAATATATAAAAAGAACAACGATCACTGGATACCGTGACTGGTCAAGATACCTACCCATATTAACCATCTAATGAAAATAAATCAATAGACACCAATTTTTTTTTATAAAATCCATTATCACTTCATGATAAAGAAAAAAGAAAAAGAAAAGAGATCAGCAAACAAGGAATAGAACGTAACTTCCTTAACTTGTTAAAGATTATTTACAGGGGAAAAAAAACAAACAAAAATAAAAACTTGTTCATAAAAAGCTAAATGCTTTCCCCCTTAAATGAGGAGCAAAACAAAAATACCACTTTTACCTCTCCTATTCAACATCAAAAAGACTGAAAAAAAAGAAATAAAATTGTTCCTATTTGCAAAAGACAAAATTGTCTGTGTAGAAAATCTAAAGTGATCTACAAAAAAGATACAAAAACAAAAAAACTCAAGAACTAATAAATGAGTTTGCAAGGTCTCAGATATAATCAACACACTAAATTCAATCTTATTTCTATATGCTAACAATGAACAATTGGAAACTGAAAATAATTTTAAAAATAATAATAATAGCTCCAAAATAATGAAATGCTTAGGTATAAATCTAACAAAATTTTTGCAAGACTTGTATGCTGAAAATTACACAATACTGTTGAAAGAAATGAATGCAGGCCAAAATAAATGGAGAGACATGCTGTGTTCATGGATGAAAGATTTAACATAATAAAGGTGTCAGTTTTCCCCAAGTTGATCTATAGATTTAATGTAATTCCAATGAAAATCCAACAGGATTTTGCAAATATACGCAAGCTGATTCTAAAATTTATATGGAAAGGCAAAGGAACAAGAATAGACAAAATAATTCTGAGAGAGCAGAATGAAGTTGGAGGTAATGTAAGAATTACTATAAACTACAATAATCCAAGCAGTTTATTGAAGAGGGATACACAAGATCAATGAACTAAAATAGAGTCCAGAGACAAACCTATACAAATATGAGCAATTGATTTTTTTACCAAAAAAATAAAACCAAAAACAAAAACCCTCACACATTATTAAAAAAATTAACTCAAAATGAATCCTAGATCTAGATATAAAACTATAAAACTTTTGAAGAAAACATAGAAGAAAATGTTCATGATATGAGGTTAATCAGAGTTCTTAGACATGACAGCAAAGGTACAATTCATAAAAGAAAAAAAAATTGATAAATTGGACTTCATCAAACTTTAAAACCTTTATTTTATAAAAGACTATTGAGAGAATAAAAAGACCAGTCACAGATGAGAGAAAATATTTGCAAATCACATATCTGACAAAGGATTTGCTTCCAGAATATACAAAGAATATTAAAAAAAACTCATCAATAAGAAAACAACCCAAATGGACAAAATATATGCACAAACACTGCAAAGGAAATACATGGTTTCAAAATAAGCATATAAAAATGTGCTCAATGTTATTATTAAAATAGAGATCTTCACACCTATCAGAAAGACTAAAATTTAAAGTAAAATTGATAACACCAAGAGTTGATGAGAATGCAGAGATACTGGAACTCTCATATATTCCTGGAATGCAAATGGTACACCAATTTTTAAAAGTTACTTTATATTCTCATAAATTTAAACACATCTTGTCATATGACCTAAAAGTCCCACTCCTAGATATTTACCCTACAGCACTGGAAACATGTTCACAGAACATATGTTCACATAGTACTTTTATTCAAAATTGTAGAAAACTGGAACCAACCGAAATGTCCTTCAGTGGGTGAATAGATAAACAAACTGTGATACATCCATACAATGGGATACTACTCAGCAATAAAAGGAACAAACTATTGACACACACAAAAACTTGGATGAATTCCAAATGTATTATGCTAGATGAAGAATCCAGTCTCAAAAGGTGACAGTCTATGATTCCATTTATATAACAATCTAGAACAGGAAAAATTACAGTGATGGAAAATAGATCAGTGGTTGCCATGGATTAGGGCCGGGGGGAGAGTGTGAATTAAAATGGACAGCGTGAGGGATTAGTGGGGGAGGATGAAACATCCCAACTGTGATTTTGGTTACATAAATATATATAAACTACACCAAAAATGTACATTTTACTGTATGTTAATTTAAAAGTTAAAAAGTAAATAAATTTTAATAATCTGAATTTTAAAGAGAAAAATAGTCACCGTTTTTAGACCTCTATGTGCCAGAAACGTGCTAGCTAAAGGTTGCATTTATATTAATTAATTAATTAATTAATTAATTAACCCTTCCCTTAATAACTGTTATTTAAGTATCCTTATTTCACAGGTGAGGAAATTGAAACAGAGAGAGATTAAATAACTTGTTCATGTTGATACAAATAATAAGTGGCTGAGTCAGGACTGAAACTCATCTCGCTCTATCTAGGTCCATTATAATCATCACTTTGAACACTGAGACAGAAAACCAATTTTTGAAGAAGACTGATCATGGAATACTTGCTTCTGATGGTTAAGGTGGATTAAAAACCAATATTTATTATTTGCATCAAAATTGAAGGAAAAGTACTTTAGAAGCCTGGCAACTCTCAAGAATATTCAAGAACTGTAGAACTTCCCTTTATCTACAGTGCAAATAGCTAGGAAACTCAAATAACTGAAGTTTAGTATTTTTGGTTTTTTTTAAACTGCAATTTATTTTTATGTGAGAAATACAAATGACAAGTAAACAAGCTGATATCGGGAATTTCTGAAACAATTTCCAAAATATACCACAGGGTCAGCATATTTTCAGCCCAATTTCTTGGACTGTCTTCTTTGAAGTACAGGATATAAATCAGTAAGTATTTGACCACCCACTATTGAGGTTCATTATAACTATGTTACTTCAAGATCGATCCTGAAGTGCCTTCTGAATCACTAAAGCAAGTTTAAAATTTGTCCAGATGGTTTTATGATTTTTTATTTCATCATTTTCTCCCTAAAAATTGAAAACCTATTACTCCATAGTAATTAGAGAAACCATTAACTATAAAATCCCATTCCTTCAATCATTTGAATGAATAGGAGTTCAGAATGTTTAATTATTTAAAAAAATTAAAATTAAAGGCAAAACAAATCTTCATCTTCATTAATTATACTTCCTGTATGAAATATATTTTGAGCTGTGTGATCAAGACATACCAGAGGCTTTCAATTCCTGTTCATCTTCCATATAACAGGAGGGTTAGAGTTCATGTTAATTTATTTTTAAAATAATTTAAACTGACGTAGGGGAGATGCATTGTCTAACTCTTTTCTATGCACCTATCATAAAATGCTTCTTTTTGGGGATCCTGGGAAATTCTGCCCAACTTAATTCAATTCCTTAAAATTTTTAGTGTTATCCCAAGTATTACATTTGATTTTGAGAATAAAAAATTGTCAAGCACAATTTTTATTCTCACATTCCTCAATTTTCAAATGAGGAAGATATTTAAACAAATGACTGCAAAAATACTCATCTTTAGAGTCTAGAGAGACTCAAAGAAAATAAGAAGCAACTTTGCTTTGGGTAAACAAAGACAACAGAGTATAAAACTGTTGAATGGATCTTAGCCCAGCTGTACCTACATTACTTTCCTCTTTCCCCCAGGACCCATTATACAAGCAACCATAAGAAAACCCATGAGGTCTTTAAGAAAGATTTATGAAAATATGTATTAATTCATAGATCAGAAAACTTTTCCTGTAAAGGACCAAATAGCAACTGTTTTATACTCTGCACACGTTCTCTCAGCGAAAGCATCTGTAGACAATATGTAAACGAATGAGCATGGCTATGTTCCAACAGAGACTTACAAAAATAAGTGAAATCTAGATTGGGGTAGAAGCCATAGTGTGCCAACTTCTGCGTTAATCAAATCAACACAACTGTATGAATATATGTCTGAGCTTCAAATATAAATTACCTGGTCCTTCACTTATGAAGCAATAAAGGATTTATGTCTATGAAAAATCTAACATCTTACCAATAAAGTTAATAAAGACAAATTCTTTTGTTGCAGATACATGAAATGCAAGAGACTTCTCTTTACACAAACAAAACCTCAACACCTAAGAACTTTGTCCCTGACCTAACAAATCGTTCTTTACTACATAAAATTATGCGACATATTAGGAAGCTCTGAAATTAAAGAGGGAGAGCTTCATTAATTATGTTCTTTTTACTCTCAGACTTTTGTTTTGAAGGGTCTGAGAATTTGAACAGGTGGAAATGTGTGTGGACTGTGTATGGGAGTGCTACTATATTCCAGTGTGGCCGATCCAGTTTTTATATCTGCCTAAATCCTTTATAGCACAGCCCTGCAGAGTGCTTTTCAGCAAGTAGTAATTGAGCGAAGTCCATTCCATGGGGAAATGCTTTGAACTTGACCCTTTGATTTTGATGGAGACAAGAGCTACCTGTTGACACATTGTCTCAAACCAATTTTATCACAGTGCCTAAAGAATCAGAATCAGAACTGAGACTGTCTTAACTAGAAGGTAATGGACAGGGGTGGTGTCAGAGAAGTGTGAATGCCATGACCAGATTACCCCAATTTGTGCCTAAATATGGGTTGTTACTTTCCGGGGCGGGGGTGGGGCGAGGGTGGGGGGAACATCACATCAATCTGGCATCATCTAGGGACACTAAAATTCAGGTGAGTCAGCGGGCCTGTAATATGTCATACACGCTTGTTTTCAACTGCTGTTTTTAAAAACATAGTTATTACCATTCAATACAAGTGCATCCTGCTTAAAAAAAATATTCTGATGCTTTCCCAAACGTAAAGCTTTTATTTTATTATGTGCTGCCCACGTGCACTTCTTAGGCTGTGATTCATCTGAACGACTTTTCAGTTAAAGAACATTTTATTCTAAAATGAAAAATAAAATTACTGAATGTCCTACAGTGGTGTGGGGTTAGCATAAAAATGGAATGACAGACAGTTAAATCTAAATCCGGAATAATGACATAATCTTACAATAGACCCAAGCTGCTATAGGATTTCTTATGTACAGTAGTTTGGTTTCATGATCATAATTTCAGGGGCCATCTGATGATGAGTCACAGTTCTGTTTACGGTGTTAACATTTTGTTCTCCCTTGTAACTATGATGGGAGTCTGAAGGGATGTTCAACTCATTCGAATTTTCCTTCCTGAAGCTGCTTCTTAATGTCTGGGGCTGATGCTCTTTGCGGAAAGTATCATAGATAGCCCTGGACTTCAGACTCTTATGGATATCTTCTAGCCAGAATGCAAGGATCTAAAAGCCCTTAATTAAGTTTCTAATCACAAGCAAGATGGCCCTGTATGAAGGGCCCTTTGAGAGTAGCGGCAATCGTGTCATTGTGTCTTGTCACCATATCAAAATGGATTCTTATTTTAACACCAAAGGCAATTCTTTCCTTGTAGAGGGTGAAGAGAAATAGCTCAACAGTCAGTTTGAAAAACAGAACACAGTGGAATAAAACACATCGCCTTTCCTCTCCCACATGGCTCTGGAGCCGGTTTTATTTTATTTAGCAAACAATCACATAGCACACACTGTTTTACAATGTTAGGTCATTTAATCTTCATAGCAACCTTATGAGTAGTTACTATTGTTATCTCCAATCTACACAGGAGAAAATGAGACACACTGAGTGGAACCCAGGGGCCTGCTCAAGGCCAGCAGGTAGTGAGCCTGATTCAAATGCAGGGTACTCAGCACCACCACTCAGAAGCCGTCGGCTACTTCCTTCCCTTCCTGGAGGTCTCCGACATTGCCTCCAGCCTCTTATGGAGCTGGAGGGACACTTCTGATGAGGAATGCACTAAACAAATAGCACTAGAGTCACCACATTTTAGAAATGCTTAACACTCCATGAATTTTTACTCTGAATCCTTTCTGCCTGTGTAGAATTTATATATGCTTAAATAAAAGAGAAAACAACTGTGCATGTCTGAGATTTTCATGGCTGGTTTACCAGGGATGGTCCCCTCGTACACTCTGTTCTATTACTGGCCTGTTCAGTTTAGCATTTGCCCTGGGATTTTTTTTAATGTTAACCTGGTATTATCAGTAATAGTTGCATTAAAAATGCAAAGATGGGTCTGGTGAACTTTCACTTTTCCAGTTTCAGTTCAGACTCAGCTAAGAGTAAATTTATGCAGCGAGCAGAGTTCCCACTTCAGGGCATGATTAAATCCGAGAGACGCCCAAACCTTTCTAGGAACCAGGCAACTAACATCAATCTCTGAAGGACATCATGCAGAACATTCAGTAATAAAAGGAAATGCACATGAATGCCATCTTGGTTCTTGCTGCCCTTCTGGCTTAGTGGTGGTCCAGCCAGTAGGATGCAGCCCATAGAAGCAATTCTTCTCACAGTCCTCACCCATGCCCACCGGATACATGAAGCTGTCAGCCTGCCAATCAGTGGAATCTTTAGGAAACAGGGGAATTATGGGGCTGATATGTGTAAAATATGCAGGTAAAATAAAGGCAAAGATGTTCTAACCTGTAAGTTACTGATTAAAGTATTCAAATAATTACCAAAAAAAAAGTCAAAAAAGAAAACTATTCAAAAAAGACAAAAAATAAAAAACTCCGCTGATATAATTCTATCGTAATATATAAATAATCTATATAAGTACTTTTTACATTTTGCCTTAATATGCATGTTAAAGGTATGTCTATGTATATTTAAACCAATTCCTATGAAGAATCTTATTTCTAAATAGTTTTTGAATAAAATTGCTATTCTATAAGTTCACCAATAAAATAAAACTAATTTATCAATCAATAAATGCTTTTTTAAAAGAATTATTAACTATAATTATTTGCACCCCATTTCACTCTCAAAATTTTACATTGCCACCCATCTGAGAAGGAAATTCATCACACTGCTCATAGATGAAAGCTACAATTATTAGAGAATGCTTCCTCATACTTATTCAACATCTGCTTCCTGGTAAAGTTTCCTTAGTTTAGTTCTGCCTTCTGTATCTATACAAATTAAATTCCAGGACCTCTTCCCTAGGAGAAATATTTAAGAATATTATCTTCTGGTTCCTGTCCACCCAAGCAGATTTTGTAATGTTTACAAGTCCAGTATATCTACTTTTTCTTGTACGAGTTTTTGGAATGTTCATTCTAGTCATTTAACAAACATTTGTTCCTAAACAAAACAGATAGTAAGAGGTATTTCTTTGCAAATAAATAAACAAACAAACAAACAAACAAACACCTATCTTTTCCTTTTTGTTGATGTTGTTGTACTTAAGCTAAAAAATAAAAAAATAAAAAAGAATAGAAATATTCTTTCAGGAAAAGGAAATAATGGAATGATACAGAGATGCAGATTTTAATATGCCAGATTTAGACATTGGCATAGAGTCTTTTACAAAGAGCACAGGCTTTCAGTTTAGATCCACTTCACAACGTTTGTCAAGGTAAACACAAAATAGTATAAGGAAAATAGACCAGATTGAAAGTACCACATAAGCATTAGCTATTATTATTATAATGCACCTTTTTAGATTTTATGTATCACCTCCTGGCCAAGAAATAAAAAGTGAAAAAATAAAAAGCTTTTATTTATTATTTCTAATAAAAACTATTAGAACTATATGGGAAATACATAGCTTTTCAAAAATTTTTTGAGACCACATTGTAAATTTTATGACAATAAATTTAAAAACCTAGATTAAACATATCATACATTGGAAAACCAAAAATTACTGAAGTGATTCAAGAGCAGGTAAGAAATTTGAATAGATCCTAGATCCACACAGGCGGAAGGTAGGAGTCATGGCTACACCTGCTCACCATAGTAACTGCCCCCACCCAGAGCACCTCAAAGAGTTATTGGATAGAAGAATTCAGTACATACTCAGTGAAGGATTAAATGAATCAAACTGGTAAGAAAAAAAATGAGAAGATTTTACCCAAAAAGGCAACAGGACTAGGTGATTTTGGAGAAAAGCTAGATCAAACAAGGAATTCCTATTTGCTCTTTAAACCAACTCCTAGCTGTAGTTAAACTAGCCTAGTGAAACTTGAACGAGTATGTAAGAATACAGATGTTAAAATCCTAGAAAAAGTGTCATAAAATTATTTCAGAAGTGAAATAAAAAAGTATCAAAGCAAGTATGTTTCATGTCACGTATAAAAGAGCAGTTCAATATTAAGACGTCTATTTAAGAGGAAAATCACACGATCGTATCAAGAGATGCAGAAGACATTTGATAATATTCAGCCATATTCCTGATAAAAATCTCTTAGAAAATGGGAACTGAAAAACATTTCCATAATGTGATTTTTTTAAAAGTATTTCTCATGAACTAGTAGTAAACTAATTTTAAACATTGGCACACAAAATTCTCCTAAAGAGAGGAACAACACAAGGATGCCCTCTTGTTATTTTAAATGATTATCTTTTGCCATTGAAGGTTGGGACAATAACTAATAACACTTATGTTACCAAAACTTTATAACCATTTTTAAAGTATTTCATAAATGGTATTCTTATGCCCTAGAATCTTTTAGTGAAAGGAAACCTCAAATTATTCCTAGACTAATTAACTGAAATAAATAAGTAGAAATTATAGTCTCAATGTGAGTTTATGAGGAAGAAATCTTCAGCAACCCCAGCCCCAGATAAATTGAGAACCATGTATTCCATAATTTCTATGATCAAGTGAAACCTTTAGTCTGTCATTCATCCTACTTTCTATAAAAAAAAATACCGTTTGATCATTTATCAAAAGCTTTGAGCAGTCCTCCAGATGCAATCACTGACTGGCTCTCCCCATTGAAAATTCTCACCTGTGGCTGGTAAACCTGCTTCTGTTTGTTTCCCCGTTTTGTTCCTTTTTGTTTGAGTCTAATAAAATGAAGGAGAAGGGATTAAGAAGTACAAATTGGTTGTTACAAAGTAGTCATGGGATGTAAGGTATAGCATAAGGAACATAGTCAATAATATTGTAATAACTATGTATAGCGCCAGGTGGGTACTAGGTTTATTGGGGTGATAGATTGGGAGGCAGTTGGGGGGGGATGCAGGATGAAAAAGGTGAAGGGATTAAGAAGTACAAATTGGTAGTTACAAAATAGTCAATAAAGATGTAAAGCATAGGGAATATAGTCAATCATATGGTAATAACTATGTATAGTGCCGGATGGGTGCTAGACTAGTCAGGGAGGTCACTTCTTGAATTATATAAATGTCTAACCACTATGCTATACAACTGAAATTACTATAAAATAATATTGAATGTCAACTGTATTTGAAAAATTAATAAAGGGGCAAAAAAAGTAAAGGGGAATAAGAGGTTCAAATTTCCAGGAATATAACAAATAAGTCACGGGGATGTAACATATAGCATGGGGAATATAGTCAATAATATCGTGATAGCGTAGTATCATGTCAGATGGTTGCTGGACTTGCCATGGTAATCACTTCTTTAGGTATATAAATGTTGGTTAACTATAGTGTACACCTGAAACTAATATAATGTTGTATGTTAGCTGTATTTTAATAAAAATCTTAAAAATAAAAGACTAAGGCTATAGGAAGAGGACAGACATAGGCCTGATAAGCTTGTCCCCAGTCAGCCCTAAGAACTGACAAGTCCAGAAGTTCTTGTCAGATCAAATCCCCGGGATGCACTTTGACTTGTGTCGCCTTTTCAACACCTTATTAGAATCTTCCTCAGTTTTGTCTTTGTATCTCTGAAAACCCCTTCATTTGGTGTTGTCTGTCCAGAAATGGAGGGTTCACTGGACCCTAACTGATGACAAATAATCTTTGGCCAGTTTCTGAGATCCAAAGTTTGCACAAGCATCATCCTATAACAGTAATCACTGAAATTCTAATGGGATCTTGTCCACCTGGCTTGCCTTCCTGGTCCAATGCCTCCTTGCTTTTTGTTTTATTTCCTGCGCATTTATTTATCTCTAGCTGGCATAATTCTACCCCTAATATCCAGTGGCCACTTTGGGGAAATTTTAACATGAATAAGATTATTTATTTGAAAGGTTCATGGAAAGAAAATGGGAAGAAAGCCTCATGAGGAGATTGTCTTGTCAATCTAAAAGAGAGATCACTTTGATAAGAAAGGAGAAATTCTCCTTTTTGTTTTTGCCCTTACGGGATTAAAAAGTATTGGTGTTTTAAACTGTAAATTTGATGGAATTGTCAAGGGCCTGAGTTGCTGTTTAAACTGGCTTAGTCTTTCTGTGTGAGTGAGTGTGTGTGTGTGTGTGTGTGTGTGTGTGTGTGTGTGTGTGTGTGTGTGGTTCTTTGTGTCTCTATCTCTGTCTTTCTCTGTCTCTCCCTCCTCTCCTGACCCCATGGATGTGCTGCCAGCACAGGCACACCACATGTGTGAAGATGGGCTTTCCAGCACCTAAGCCTACTCCCTCCTTGCAAAGGGTGGGAGGAGGCGGGTAATCAGCTTTTTACAATGATAATTTTAATATTTGTCTGAAGCCAGCTACTTTTTTCTTTTTCCTTTCTTTCCTTCTCCATTTCCCTATTCCTGGGAAATCTAGGAGATTAATTGATCATAGAAAATTGTTTTGTACTAATTTATATGCTCTGGAAGTATCTACTCCAAATAGTCAAAAATTCAAAAAGAAAAGAGAAAGTGTTAACTACTTCTTTTGTGTGTTTTTCCCAGCTAAAACAGTAACTCAGAAAAAAAGGTTTCAGCGCGAATTTGGCTAATCACCTTGGATTCCACATAAGAAGAAAAGCTAGACACTCAGAGCTTTTGGAATTAATTCAAGAGTCTTAAAATATGCCTGATAAATAGATGAGCCTTTGGACAAATTAGAGTGATTTAATTTTAGCTTAAAAACAACTCCATGTGTTCTTGATTTTATCACCATGTAAAAAAATGTTTGCACAATATTTTAATTGGTACAAGATTTGAGCTTAGTTTGTAATGATTTCTACTTTTAAAATTTCCTGCATTAGATTCATGGATCTTGGAAGGTATAATTTTTTCAGAAATTGTTTAAATTGAAAAAAATATTAAAATATTTTTAATAAGTGAAATTGAATTGAATTGACAGATTTTTTAAGAGTTTAATCTTAACTTTTCTAATGCTACACGTCATAGAATGTTCTGATTTAAATTGTTTTTCTAGATGTTTAGTCCCTTTAAGATTTTAGACTGTTAAATCATATTATTTAATAAATAATCTGTAGATACCTGGATAATTTCTCTGTAAGAAAAGCATAACACTTTGGTCATTAAACATAGTTTAAAATTTTCCTTGTTATTTATTTTTATAACAGATTAAGGAGATGTGTAAATGTCTTTAAATGATATTAAATACATTTAGTTTGCCATCTTAACATTTATTTAAGTAAAATAAAATATATGCTCAGAAAAAAAATTAACTATACTAATCTTAGTTTCCCATCTCCTAATTTTCTCTGTGTCTGAAAAAATAAAGTTGGTCAATTTTGGTAAAAGTGGTAATTAATAAAATTGACTATGAAAAATCATAATACCGAGGGTGACAAAAAATTGTATACAAGTGGACACTTTGGTTAGCGTTGCTCAAGCAATGGTTCACCGTAATCAGAAGTGTCTGGACACTGATGGTAACCACTTTGAACACCTCTTGTAATTGCAGAAGTCAAACGTGACTGTATTCATTCCTCTTTTGTTATTGGTGTATATTGAGTATTACAATTTTAACACAGTTTTCCTTTCTTAAAAATGTGTATAAAATTTTTTGGCACCCTCTGTATGTTTTGTAATATGGTTTGTTTTGTTTAAAGTATTCTATTTATGTATTTATTTTAAATTTATTTATATAAGTATATCAATTTTATATATTTAAATATATAAATAAACATATAAGAGTATATTTGTATACTTTAATCTCTACGTTAGTCTTTTTTATTTACAGAATAAAATTCACACTTATGCACAGTTCTGAGTTTTAACACATGCACAGTTTCTTTTAAGCTTCACACAAACAGGATATAGGACAATTTCAAAACTACCCCCAAATTCCCTCTTACTGCCCAGAAGGTAGTCACTCTCCTCTTGTACATAAGCCTGGTAACCACTGCTCCTCTGTCTCTATAGTTTTGCCTATTTCAGATGTCATAAAACTTTAACCTTTGAAGATTGACTTCTTTAGCTTAGTAGAAAATATCTGAGATACAACCACATTGGCATTTTTCAATGGCTGTTTTCAAGAATTTTGTTTTTTATATTTGGTTTTCATAAGTTTGATTACTATGTGTTTGGAAGACTTTTCTTAAGTTTATCCTGTCTGGGATTTGCTATGCTCTTTGGATGTCGATTTATTTCCCTCACCAAAATTGTGTATTTTCAGCCATTCTTTTCTCAGTAATAATGTTTCATTTTTATCACTAAGATGTTTCTCTGAATTTTTGGCATAACTTCTCATTTGTTTTAATGAAAGTTTTCTCATTTTTGAGGAAAACAGGTTACTAAAAATCATTTTTAGTTATTCTTGTGTATTTTCAAAATATTGCCTGAAACTAGATTATGTTATGTTTGATATAACAAAATATTTCACTAACTGTGCATTTTTATGTTAAAGAAATATACCAATGTCCAAGTACACAGACTGGTGTAATTGTCTAAAAAAGACTTAATTTCTAGGTTTCTCAATTGCAATACCTATGTTAATTGGGGATAATCATAGTACATTTTATGGAACAAATCAAAAGGCCCTGGATGTTTGTCAGTGTCCTCACTATTCACGATATATGTATGTTCTTATTCTCAGAGTAAGACTATGTATGTCCTTACAAATTTATGGTGTTTTCCACCTCAAGAGAGAATTTCACTTTCTTCCATTCTGCTAATTCTCCAGGAGATTTAGTCTTTAGAGGAGACATCACAGAAAAACTGAGGCTTGATGAAAAGGACCTTCCTAGGTCCTATTAATAAAAAGTACAAGAGAAAAACTATAGGGTATGGGCCCTTAATCTACATCTCTCCACTAAACAGTTGTAATTCATCCCTGAAACAGGGAAAAACTGTCCTAGCCAAACTTCAAGCTGAGGATCCTTAGGAATCTTCCAGAAGCAGTGATTTTGAGCATGGAGGTAACTTCTAACAAAGAGTTTCAGATCAAGGAGACAGCTATAAAGAGCAGACAGCTTCCATTTAAGACCTATGGACAAGATCCAGATGACCAGAACCACTGATTACGGTGGTTTAATTTGCATTATTTTGTTCTCCATTTCCCTAGATATTTTCTTTCTTCTTTTCTGGTTTAAGATTCCCGACTCTTATCAGACACTTATTTATTACTTATGAGCTATGATACCTGTGAAGTTCTTATACTTAATAATTGTTTTGCATATATACATACTTCTGCAGGATTCCAATACCTGCCTATAATTTGATTGTGATTTGGTTAAAGCATCAAATCAAAGCAAACTGACTCATTTTATTTGGGGTACTACTCAGCTTCATTTGGTACCATTTCCTTGTTACAAATCGGGACAAAACAAATTCCCTGTTTAATCCTATTAATTGGGCTCAACCACTGAGCAACTTATTTAGATAACAAAAACCACAATAGACCAGATAGGAATATAAAGTCTCTACTACCTCTAACTTAGACAAGGGTATTCCTTTTCCTTAAGAAGAAAATAAAATACACCAAGGAGCTAGCCTTGGCAATGTAGCTTTCACAGACACAGAGGATAGAGAAAGCTGGGGAACAGATGGATATTTGAGAGATTGCCTCACTTTTACAGACCTAATGCAAGAAAGGTGCATTAGTTAAGCTAAACCCTCATCCCTGTCCAATTTATAGATGGTAGTCAATAGTCTTTTGTGCTTCCAACCCAATACTAATTGTTAGGGGCCACCCAATGATCTGCTTTCTATGGAAATACTCATATGTGGACAGCAAATAGAATTGGAACTAGTGCCAAGTCTATTCTATTTAACATCCACTCATGTATGAGTACTTAAAGCACAAAAGACTATTGGCTGCATTCTGAAATCTGTAAACTGGGCAGGCATCTAATATAATGTCAGTAAACTGATGACTGCCTTCATCATAGTTGTTTTTTAAATTCTTTTTCTAATTCAAGTTTATTGGGTGATAATGGTTAGTAAACTTACATGGGCTTCAAGTGTACAATTCTGTAATACATCATCTATATATCACATTGTGTGTTCACCACCCAGAGTCAGTTCTCTTTCCATCACCACATATTTGATCCTGTTTACCTTCATCAGGGTAGTTCTTAATATTACCCTGGGTCTATTCCGACCCATCAATTTCCCTTCTAAGAAAAATAGACATTTAGATAATCCAATTCAGAAAGGAAAAAATTTTTGAACTTTCAATGTACATTGAAAAATAACCACTGAAGAAATATTTTAGACTGCTTTCTTCTTCATTTCATACTTTATATGAGGCTTGTAAAGTAGGCAGAATTCTGCAAGCAATGGTACAGAGAATGACAACATTACTGAAACATAAAACTCCTCACCCCAGAGGTTCATAAATGTGGATGGGGGTGGATCAAAATCAAGGCTGTTCATGGTGGAACACGGACCGTACTAACTTAGGACTTAGGGACATCATGTTGTACTAACATTGCTACAGGCCTCTGTTTGATCTCCACTATTAAATTATCTGGGAGACAAACATAAAAAATCATAAAATTATGTGATTTGGCTAATATCCCTGAATCTTGTTGTGTGGCCTTTGCAGATTGGGAATGGTTTCAGTTCTCTTGGTTTAATTTGATCATTTTTGGCTCCTGCCTCAGAAGTGATTATAAGCTCATAGCATAATTGTTCTCTTAGTAACTGTCCATGTTGCAACTCTCAAATGTCTGTTCTCCGGAGTCTGGAATTCTGCTGTGCAGCCACTGTTCCATCAAATGATCTAAACATGATCCTCCAACAAAATGAGGAAGAAAATCTGTCACTACCAGAGGTTGGAATGACTATCCTCAGAAACACTTCACACGACTACAACACATCAGTGATGTAAAGCTTGATGGTCTATCCTGCAACCCAGGCTGGAGAAAGACCAAAAGGAATCCTGAGAACTGAAAGCAACATAATTCCCAGTATTTACATAAACACTACTGGGACCAGGTACACTTTCCTGTCCCCATGTTAAATAACATTGGGCAGAGCAAACATAATGACTCACTTGCTCCAGGAATTACTTGTTCCCAAGATAAGCCTGTAAACCAATTTAACAGTTTCCTTATCAAAATTAGCAAATTATCTACCAACTCTTTTCAAGATCTCATCTTGCTGTGATCATCAATTCAAAACTCCTACATCCTAAACTCTGCCCAATCCTGATGAAGTTACCCACCTTGTAGGACTCAGCTTGAAATCGCCCAAATTAGTTGCCTCTAAACCCTGTAAATACTCTTCCACAATTTTCCCATTTTGAGAAGCTACTGATATGTTTTTCAAGTTGGTGTTCTCCCTGACTATTGTAAGTCTAATAAACTTAGTCTTGGCTGATCAATGGCTTCTCTGGTAGCCTACTGGGAAGCAGAGAATTGACACTACTAAACTTTCTGTCAAACTTCATTTTTCTTACCCCAAGTTGCAAAATGTGTCTTTTGTCCTCAGAATATCTTACCTGATCATTTGTTATAAATTAAATAATTATCCTTTAAGATTCTTCAGGGGCCGGCCAAGTGGCTCAGTTGGTTAAGAGTTCGCTTAAGAGCATGAGCTCTGAGCAACAGGGCTGCCAGTTCGATTCCCACACGGGCCAGTGATGTTGTGCCCAAGCTGAGCTGCCACTGAGCTGCCAACAGGTGGCAGGATGGCTCATCTGGTGAAAGCACATGCTTCTAACAACAAGGTTGTCTGTTCAGTGGTGGCTATGCCCACCCCAACACTGTTCCCCTCTCTCAATTCCCCAGTTTGAGAAAAAAAAAGATTCCTCAGAAGCTTATAGATGATTCCCATCCCCACCTTTGGGGATCCTAACCCCTATGCTTCATCTCCTTGCTATGAACACTACAGTGGAATGCTGATAAATCCTGCGGATGATAAAAGAATGAGAAGATTATTCATTGTCTTACTAACTACTCAGCCAAACCTACAGAATTCTATTATGTTGCACTACCTTTATATGCAAACATATAGGGGCATTCCCTGATTACACAACAAACAGAAATCTACCCACCATTTCCATGCTTACATACACAGCAAGCTTTGTTTTCTAGGAGTCAGTTACTCTGTGTTCCTTCACCAATTTCATCGTCTCAGATTCTCAGTCCAAACACTTAATGATGTCTGTGTTTCCTAAGATTCAGCCCCAACTTTGTGAAAGCAAGTGTCCCTTGGTGCTAAATTTTTCTGAGTTTTGTTTTTTTGTCTTGCCCATCAACTTTCCCTGATATAGGTTGGGAGAGCCTGGAACTGTTCAGCCTGCTAGTGGTTCCTTTCTTATGCATTTACAAACTCTCCTAAAGCCCAAATTGCCCACACTTATTCAACTGAGTCAATATTTACCTCCAGAAAGTTTATAATCAGGGGCACTTGCCCCATGACAACGTTCTTCTCCTCTCCTTGTAGGACTCCTTCACATCTTTAGGACCCGAGTCTATGAAGCTGCTTAGCTAATTTGGGCCAATTAACGATATAACATTATTATCAACTACAACAAAGCACTTTTGTGTCTCTTAAAAATACAATGAACTGACCTCATTTAATTTTATCTAGAAGAGAACTTTCAGTGCCCAGCTCCTTTCTTCTAGGCACAGAGTAGGAGGGAAGGGAGAAGGGGCAGCTCTCTGCTCTTTTTGAGGGTTGCTATGCAAGTCAAGTTCTATTATTACTAATGATCTGCTACCGCCAAGCATAGTCACATATTTAACTCTCAACAAGAGAAAAGTGGCTTTCTTTTGTTAGGAGAAGCAACTCAGAGAAGAATTTGCTGGGCTCTTCAATCAGGGCAGCAGTTTTCACAGAGAATTGACTGGTATATAAATGGCTCAATGCACACTATTAAACTTATGCTTTTTGCTCATAATACTTAGCACAATTTTAATTATATATTTATTTGGGATGTTATTCAATGCATCGTCCACCACTAAACTATATTTTCCTCAATATCAGAAACAATGTTTGTACATAGAAGATGCTTGCTTGGTATATTACTGGTGCTCTTTATTCATATAGGGGGCCCTTTTTAAGACATCAGAAAGCCTTCAGTAAGGCCTTAAATGAGTGAATAAAAGAAACTGGCCAAGTAGGAAGGAAACCAGTCATCTGTAGACAATGTTTCCTAAATTATCCTTGTTTTCACAAACATGCTGTGCAATGAGAGACATAAGTAGAATGGGGTAAATTTTCATAATGTTACATAATTTAAACCACATTTTATTCTACTCTTTTGGTTTTTAAAAGCTCTATACTGCCTTTTATGAAATGGTGATATTAATAAATGATGGTTTTCTGTTTTTGTGATTTTTAAATTGACATTGCTTGGAAAATTTAAATTGGCAATACTATCTCAGTTTTCCAACTTCATTTTATTTTAATAATTTTCTTATTCATGAACTCTGAAAGTTTGGGAACCACTCATAGTCAAAGTATAATTTTCAAAAACTTAAATTCATGCTTCTCATACAAATATATAGTGTACAGTTGTCAAAGTTTTTATAAACCCAATAATGAGAGAATCAGCAGTATGGTAAACCTTTTTCAAAGGAGAATATGAGAGATTGGAAGAGAGTTATCGAAAAAAAGAAACTGAAATAAGATTGCTAATTTACGTACAGGGCAATGAAACTGTAACTTTTAGGGGTGATCTTTTCTATAGGACAGAAATCATTGAATTCTCTACCAGAAAAAAGTAATCTGCACCTTATCAACATTCTCCAAGTTAACATGGAACTTTATAGAATCTGGGCCTTGATCAATAGTAAAGAGTAAATCAAAATAACCTTCCCTTAGAGTGACAAATGACTCAGACCAGCTTATTAGCCTCTAGTATGAGTTTGGAAAGTCACACAGTAATTTTTCTGCCTTATTCCAAAGTTTTGGATAATTTTATTAAGAGGAACCTTCCTATAATATTTGGGTGGCAGTTATATATATATATATATATATATATATATATATATATATATATATATATATATATATATAGTAGATCTATAGATTTATAGATATGAAGCCAAAAGGAGATAAACCCCAAAATTAATAATTGCGGTGACTTGGAAATAATATATGTGTGTATTAGTTTGAGAGGGCTGCCATAACAAAGTATGAGGTGTGATAAAAAAAATATGGTGAATGTTTAAAATTAAAAAATAAAATGTATTACAATAAAAGACACATTGCCATTAATCCCCCTCATTTTGAACACGCTTATCCCATCATTCTTGCCACTTTCTGAAGCAGTCAGTTCTGGGAGTCCTCTTTCATGAGTGTCTTTAGTTGTGCTGTCATGGTTGCCTTAATGTCCTGAATCGATTCAAAACGTTTACCTTTCATGGTCATTTTGACTTTGGGGAAGAGCCAGAAGTCGCACGTGCCAGATCTGGTGAATAAGATGGATAAGGACACACTATAATGTTTTCATTTGGCAGAAATTGTAGTACCAGAAGTGATGTGTGACACCAAAGTGTCATGATGGAGGATGAAACCATTTGCCCATTTCTTAGGCCATTTTCTCTGCACATCGTTTCTTAAACACTCTAAATAAGCCCTCATAATATTCAGAGTTCACCGTAGTGTTCCTGGGTCCAAACTCAGCTCTCACAATTCCATCAAGGTCAAAAAACACCGTTAACATCTCCTGGATGGCACTTGGCCAAGCATTCACCATATATATATTTTTTTATCACACCTCAGACTCACCAACTGAATAGCTCAAACAACAGAAACGTATTGTCCCACAGTTCTGGAGGCCAGAAGTCCATGATCAAGGTGTCAGCAGGGCCTTATTCCTTCTAAAGTCTCCGGGGAAGAACCGTTCCTTGGTTCGTCCTAGCTTCTGTGGTCTCTGGCAGCCCTTGGCATTCCTTGCTGTGCAGCTTTTATCACCGCACTCTCTGCCTCCATCTTCACATGGCTGTCCTTAATTATCTTTTAAAGTTATTTCTTAGTGGTTGCTCCAGGCCTTATCATGTATATTTTATCCTCTGATACGTTAACATATTATCTAGTTACTATAATTAAAATTTTACTTATTTAATTGCAATATGATATAGAAATGTTATTCGTATATAGGTCTAGTCTCTCTTCCTCATTTTTGTGCTGTTATTGTTACGCATATTACTCATATGTGTTTTGAATCCAACAATACAATATTATTATTATGACTTTATGTAACCTTATGTTTACTAAAAAAGCTGAAAAAAGAAAGGTAAGAATATATTTATAAAATCTGTTATATGAACCTTCTTAATTACCATTTTTGGTTCTCTTCACTTGTTCTTATGGATTCGAGTTATCATACGGTGTCTCTTTTTTACACCAGTAGAGCCGTGCTCCCACCTACTTTTTGTGCTATATTTTTATTGGCAAATATATTGAATTTCTATGTGTTATATGTCCAACAATATAATTATGCACATATATTCTTTTACAATTGCTTTTAAATCAGTTAATAGAAGATGGGAGAAGAAATATTCATTTATACTGTCTTTTATAATCACATCATTGCCTTTACCAGTCCTCTGTTTTTCTCATGTGGATTCAAATTACTGTCATGGGTCGCATGCAGTTTCTGTTGCCTGCTTTTTCTTCCTTTGTATGGGTCACATATTCCTGTTCCTTTGTATAGCTCATAATTTTTTCTTGAAACTGGATGCTTTAAGTAACATTGTAGCAACACTGGATACTGGTTTCCCTCCCCCTCTCTGGAAGTTGTTTTGTTGCTATTGTTGTTTGCTTGTTTGTTTAATGACTTGGATAGACAATTTTAGTGAATTCCATTTCCCCCGCTGTGTGAAACCTTTGATATTGCTCCTCAGAGGGAACAGCTTTGGGTGTGCATGTAGTCACCCTGGGATGACAGTTTTCGCAGAGCTCTCTTTGACTGTCTCTTTCTCTGATCTCTGTTAAAACTGTCTGCCTCTTTGGCATCACACCAAGGCTCCATTAATTGCTGACTGATAGCTTTATTACTTACTGACTGATTGCTCTATTGTTTTGGACAATGCCCTGGGGTATAAATTGTCCGTACTGTCTGATCTCATTGAATTTGGGCCCCTTTTCAGGAGTACTTTTGTAGGACAGTTTTTTGAGGTTTGTCCGGGCCCCAGGAGGGCTCTTCTTTAGGGTCTCTCTCACTGGTTCTTTATGGTAAGATACCTGGCCTCTGATTTAGGCTGTTGCTCTCATAGGTGTACCTACCTCACCTTAATTGCTTACCACCAAAATCCATAGTTTCCGAGAGCACCCTTAGGCTTGAACTTCCCCACACTGTGTTTCAAATAAAATAATTTCCTTTGGGGAAAGCATTGTAGATGTCTGTGCTTATAATAGATTGCCTCTCTGCAAGGGAAAAACATATCTCTGAGCCAATGCTGGGCCCTAGGCAGAAGTGGTAGGCTCTGGTCTTCTCAGTTTGCCTCTCCTGGCATGCAACTTCCATTCCAGTAGTGAATTGGAGTGAAAGAAATTGGGGCCCCAGGATTTTCAGCTTGTCATGCCTGGGTAAGACCTTCTCCCTATGCGTGGAGACTAGATATAGGAAGGACATTCCTGATTTGTCAGCTACATGCACCAGGAATTTAGTCTCCACAACTCAGAGCAAGAAGGTATGAGAAATACTGGTGGCCTGTGCCTCCATGTGAGATACTATATTACTTTACTGGGAGTTTAGGAAAGAGGGAGTTTCATCTTCTGGCCATAAGCTACCTGGCATGGAGTTTCAATCAAGCTCTGCTGGGGGTAGGGTCATGGAACAAGTACCACAGTCTTGCTGTTCTTACCAAGTTTTAGTAGATTTTTCTTGAATAAATGTCTCCTCATTTGCTATAATACATGCCCTTAGCACAAGTTCCAGAGGCTTGAATATTTTTTAAAAATTCTTTTTCCCAGTTCACACTTGTTTTGTTGGGAAGCAGAGCCTCAGAACTCCTCACTGCTGCCATTCCTGCTATTCACGCTTCATAATTAGTTGGCCATTTGTTTTCAATTGTAAAATTAAACTCATACCTGGCAGTTGGTAAAGTGGGGAAAAGTGAATGTTTTGCTAATGCCAAGTTTTTATGACATTTGGCATTAGAAATATTTAAAGAGCAGACAAAATGACATTTCAGACTTCCTTTTTTTTTCTCACTCCATATAGAAGCGTGCCAATATTTAATAGAAGATGGTTAGAAAAGTGTTTCAGAAGATTCTGTATGTTTATAGTATCACAAAAATGTTTGAAAATCTATGTTTAAAATCAAAAGCAGACATCTCTTGGAAGAAAGGTGAAAGTGAATGTTAATGAGATCGAGGTGCAAGACCAAATCTGTCTGTGTGAGTCAATCCAAACACAAGAGCTGATCCAATTATAACCTCTCTCTTAATATTCTTAACACCAGTTACAGCCAAGTTAGTTTATTAAGAATCCACATCAGAATCGAAGGTCATGGTTAAAAATGAGTATATTGCCCATACATTCATCAATCCATTTAATGCATTAGAAGTGGTTTCAATTTCAGAAAGCTAAAAAATTTCATGTCAGAAAATAGTACTCAAATGTAAGAGTAGAGAAGTACGTTAGGATGTTTTCCTATTTATGTTTTCATTTATTTGTATGCCCTGTGATGTGCCAAGTGATTGTCAGTTTACAAAATGTGGCACCTATAAATATGCTTTAATTACTCATTTAGTCAATCATTTAGTCAACAAATACTTATTGAGTAAATACTAAGCCAGGTTGTTCTAAAGTCTGGGGATATAGCAATGTATGAAACAGACAAGGTCCCTGTTCTCTGGGAGTTTATATTCTAATTATCATCTTAAAATAAACATATAAGTATAGAAATGTATTATACTGGATGTTAATGTATGCTATTCAGATGCTCTTAACAGAACCAAGGCACTGAAGTGTTATTATAGTTGCTGATATCTCATAGACACATCTCTCCCCTAGAGTTGCCCTCATCCAAACTTACAATCACTTCCCTGGGGCAGCCTACATCCAAAGTCTGGTTAATACAAACTATGAAGACCTGTTCCCCTTGCATCAATTTGTGGATAATTCTGAAAGAACTGTGTCAGCTCCAGAGATCCCCAAAGGGTCATCTGAGACTCCTGTTATAATTTCATCACAGTAGAATTTCTATCTCTATCTAGTTCTGCTTCCTGTGCTTCCTTAAAAATATTGTTCCTGAGGGAAATCACCAATAAATATCCTACACACAAACCTTCGTCTCAGACCTGTCTCCAGGAAACTCAGCCTAAGATGGTGGGTACCAGAAATGGTCCTAAGCAGTAGACTCTAAGTGAGATCGTTGATGTGGGTCACCTGCTGAAAGGTGGAAAAGGTTAAGATCAGTGTAATAACGTAATTATAGAGGTAGCAAAGCTTCAGAGAAGGTTGAACTGTAACCCTAACAGCACTGCTACACCAGAGAAAAGGCTTCAGTAAAGAAGTGGAACCGTAGGACTAAGGATGAAGACATTTGGGTCAATACAGTGGATAACCTTGAAAGCCAAATCTAGCTAAATCTCATGAGCCAATAAGGGTTTCACTTCTTCCTGTTAAAGGCTAACCTGCCTCCTTACTTGCCAATGATGCAGTGATCCATTCTTGAAAGATAACACATTACCTTTAAGGATCTATCCCTACCTACAAAACCCTAACCAAAAAAACCCTACTTAGGGGTGAATTTCAGCATAACTCATACTTGAGGAATTGTTGGGCCTGCTAAGAGAGGGAAAGGGATTATACACTGAAAGAATGCAAGGCAACCCAACATGAACTGGTAGGAGCCAGGAGAGTACATGTGGGACAAGAAAGTGAGATTTCTGGATTAAGGGATGCAAAATACAAAGACGGATAAGGGAGGCTTTATCGATAGGAGAGTATTCTCCTATCACACTGGATTAACACCTTAGCAAAGACCATAATAAATGTTACTAATGTCTGCTAGCATGGCTCTTGGCAGCTGGAAGAAAGTTATGACCCATACTACATGAAGTATACATGCTAGAGCTGCTGGGGCAGACAATGAACAAAGAAATGAAAAGTCTCACAGGACAGAGCCTGCAAGAATGGGTATACTTCTCAAGGCCTAACAACCTACCAACCAACACTATTTTATAAGATGACCTAAAGAATATTCCAGGGCCGGCCGAGTGGCTCAGTTGGTTAAGAGCTCGAGCTCTGAGCAACAGCGTCTCCAGTTCAATTCCCACATGGGCCAGTGAGCTGCGCCCGAGCTGAGCTGCCGCTGAGCTGCCAACAGGAGGCCAGATGGTTCACTGGTTAGAGCGTGCGCTCTTAGCAACAAGGTTTCCAGTTGGACTCCCGCATGGGATGGTGGGCTATGTCCACCCGCAACTAAGACTGAACACGGCTGCTTGAGCTGAGCAGCCGCAAGCTGCTGAGGGGTGGCTGGATGGCAACTGGACTTGGAGCTGAGTTAGCTGCGCCCTCCACAACTAAGATTAAAGGACAACAATTTGGCTGTTCTCCTGCCCCAATTTCCCAATTAAAAAAAAAAATCTAAAAAATAAAAATGGATCACTGACTTAAAATAAAACTATAAAATTAAAAAAAAAAGAATATTCGATTTAACAAAAATGTAAGAAATGTGCTGGTGAGAAGGGCACCAGCATCATTGACAAGTTCAGTTGTGGCGTTCTCTTGGGGTTGTGTGACTCATGGTAGAAGATGCTATTACAGAACCAAAGCCTTAGTATCAGTGGTGATGACAGGATCATGGAATAGCACAGGCCAGACGGTGGAATTTTACTGACAGAGCAAGTTGGGAATAATTGCCATAGTGAACAGCAAGGCTAGAAGGCAGCCAGGAGGGCATGACTTGTAAGGTTCTATGGAGGTGGCTTATAAAACATTTTATTCACAGGTAGAAGATAAAGGGCCCATCAAGAACATTGCTAAATATTTATAATAAAAAATAATCAACAGGGACTGGCTGAGGGACGCATCGGTTAGAAGTTGGCTTGGGACGCCAGCTCTGAGCAGCAAGGCCCCGGTTCTGATCCCACATGAGGGCCAGTGACACTGCCCTCTACAGCTAAGATGGTGAACAACAGCTCAACCTGGAGCTGGGCTGCTGTGAGTCATCGGTGACGGTGTAGGCTGCAGTGGGGCTGGCCGGCAGCGGGTGTGAGCTGCCGTGAACCGCCATGAGCGGCCAACCAATAGCCGGAGAGCAACTGCCTCACCTGGGAAGAGCGCAATGATCATAATACCAATATGGGCCAGTGAAGCGACATCCTCCACAACTAGACTGAAGAACAAAAGGACAGCAACTTGTCTGTTCTCCTTCCCCGATTCCCCAACGCTGTTCCCCTTCCCCAATTCCTCAATAAAATCTTAAAAAAAAAAAGTGATCAACAGTGAATGAGCAGAAAGAGAAAGATGGGGTCAATTATCCCAATGAAAATTTATAACGCTTTACCTAGTTTCCGAACCTGAGCCAATTCTCTAGGCCTAAAAGCCATTGATTAAAAGATAGGCTGGGTTCCTATGAAGAAAGACCCTGCAAAAGGACAGCAAATATATACAACAGTGATCCTTCCACATCAGTGAAGTTTTTAAAGTGGTCTGAGATCTAAAAGAACATCCATTTGAAAGGAAATGGCAAATTATTGCATCTTGCTCTTCCCAGCAGTAAGAAGGAAACATAAGACTTCTATGCCTCTGAATTCTGGAGGCAGCATTTTCTAAGTATGAGAGGTTAGGACGTCAATATATCATTTGGGAGACACAATTCAATGCAACCTACAACACCCTAAATGGAATAGTGCTCCAACCCATTTACGAGGCTATAAACAAAGCTTCCAGCTTTCAGTGGGGCCTCCAGCAGGAAAGTGCCTGTGGTAGGTCCAGTCTGTGGGGCAACCAGCCCTGCTGCTTGGGCCACACAACCCAACAGACTCTAGGTATCTGTGATGGGATAAGACAACACAACACGTGGAGTTTAGGGAAGTCACAACAGAAAAATTGCAACATAGACACTCTCGGCTCTGCAACAAGTCCATGCCATCTGCAGCAAACAAGTCTATATCATTTGAGAAAAACCTTCTGTGTGCTATCGGGCCCTGATAGTGAAAAGACATCTGACCATATGACATCAAGTGACCATGTGGTGAGAGCTGCCCATCATGAGCTGAATTCTGTCAGACCCATCAAGGCATAAGATCAGGCAGCCCAGCTGCAATCCACTGTAAGATGAAAATAGAATCAGTTATGATTAGTTATAAGCAGGGACAGAGGGCATTAAAAATGTACCAATAGGTCGCCCAGACCTCCACATCATTTACTATGATTATTGGCAACTCTTCCTTTGCTCAAACCTACGCCACATTGTGGCTGGTGCGGGTCCTTTATAACCAACACGGAAGGAGAAAAACAGGCTGAGTTTGAATGCTGGATGGATACAAGCTGAAAATGGGCTGCTCCTGCATGACAGTACCACTCAGAGGGATGGTGTATTAGTTTCCTTGGGCTGCCATAACAGCGTACCACAAACTCAGTGGCTCAAAACAACAGAAATTTATTCTCACAGTTCTGGAGGCTAGAAGTGCAAAATCGAGGTGTCAGCAGCTCCATGCTCCTTCTGAAGCCTCTAGAAGAGTCCTTCCTTGCTTCTTCCAGCTTCTGGTGGCTGCTGGCAATTCTTGGCTTCTGGCATCATAACTCTAATCTTGGCCTGTGCCTTCACGTGGCCTTTTTCCTGGCATGTCTGTGTCTCTAAATTTCCCATTCCTTAAAAGAACTGGGATGAGGGCCCACCTTCCTGCAACATGAGCTCATCTTAATGATTATATATGCAAAGAGCCTATTTCCAAATAAAGCCCCAATCACAGGTACCAGATATGTCAATATATCATTTGGTAGATATAATTCAGTTCAACCTACAGCACCCTAAAAGACAGAAATGAGAGAAAACTCTCCCACTGAGCATAGCTTCAGAGAGTGTACCTGGCCATTGTATTCATCAGGGTTTTCTAGAGAAACAGAACCAATAAGATATATGAGATCTATTAGGACAGGATTTGCCTCACACAGAAACGGAGGCCAAGAAGTCCCACCATCTGACATCTTACGCTGGGGAATCAGGAAAGCTGGCAGTGTACTTCAGTCTGAGTCCAAAGGCCTGACAATTGAGGGAGTTGGGGGTTTCGTTGATAGTAGAAGTCCTGGTCTGAGTTCAGAAGTCCGAGAGCCATGAGTACCAATGTCCAAGGGCAAGAGAAGATGAAGGTTTCAGCTAAGCAGAGAGCAAATTCATCCTTCCTCCACCTTTTTGCAAGGCCCTCAGCCTATTGGATGACGCCCGCCCACTATGGGGAAGGTTGATCTGCGCTCAGTTTACAGATTCAGATGCTAATCTCATCCAGAAACACCCTCAAAGACACACCCAGAAATAACGTTTTATCACTTCTCTGGGCATGCCTAAGTCTAGTCAAGTTGACACATAAAATTAACCATCAGTCATCTACTTATGGTAGAAGAGAAATGGCCAAAGCTAGGAATATATATACAGACTGGTATGTGAGGCTTTTTATTTCTTTGGAGTAATGCATCTGGAGGTTTGAGCTTGAATGTGGGGGAAGAAGGCCATCTAGGCCTGTAATTTGTGTGAAAAAGCTACACAGTTCAGCAAATGTGAATTTTTCCCAAAGGGACGAAAAAACTATAAATTATGATGGCACACTACATACTGTTGCCAGCTTTTATCCTATGCATATATCTTCAAGGCTTTGAAGGGTAGAAAGATTTGGTCAAGGCCCCTCTCCTCCCTGAGAATCCCTAAGGGATGTATACACCCAAGGGACAGAGCCAAACAAAGCAAAGCACCAATTTCTTGTTAGCAAGACTTGTTCCTAAAACTCCAATGCAGAGAGCTCTGGCTATCTGCACTTGCCTCCCTATGGCCTTAGCCTCCAAATCCAAATCTCACTTTATAACCATTTTCTGGCAAGCCACATGGAACAGTGACTGTAAAAGTGAATGCTATAAAATGTATAAAAAAAAGAAGTGCTCAGGGGAACGGATCGTGTTATGTGGGAGTCACCCTATGAAAAAAGGAAGCTGGCACCCATAGGCAAACAGGGCTCATTCCAATAGCTCATTTGCTCCTTTGGAAGCAGAGCAGGAAAAGCACGTGCATGGGACCTAGAAATGTACACTGACCCCAGTTTACCAATACACATAACCCAATCAGAGCCCTTCAATCTTAAGTATCCAAATTAATAATCCTTCTACTTGAGAATAATTAAGAAAGAGCGGTAAAAGAAAAGAGCAGAGGGCTAGGCATTTGCCCTCTCCTAGAGGATTACACACCTCGCAATGTATCCATTGTCCCTATAAATGCAATTCAGGCTATTATATCTACTGGTTTTATTTTTGACTCAGAAAATAAATCTAAGTGTTTGTTTTCTCTTCCCAAGCACATTATAAAATCCTAAAGGGAAAGAACTGTCTTCCGCATCCTTTGTGTCCTCCACTGTGCTGGGGATGTGAAAGGAATAAACAAAATTCTCTAGATAACAATTATAGCAATTATAATTATCGATGGCTTTCAATATGCTAGGCGCTGTTTAAAGTGCTTTCCACACACATTAATTAATTGAATCCTCACAACCATTCTATAAGGTACATACTATTAACATTCCTATTTTACAGTAAAGAATTGAGACTCAGCATTGGCAGTAACTTTCCTAAACTCATACAGCCTGAAAGTGGCAGAACTGGGATTTGAACATTTATCCTATACCGTATGAAAAATGGGAAATATTTACAGAGGAAGAGAGGATGACAGGGAGGGGAAGTCTACAACATGGGAAGCATACCAGTCAGAGTTCAACCAGAGGAGCAAAGCCATTAGCAGATATATACATACATATTAAGAGATTTCTTTTTAAAAACAAGGGATTGACTTATGCAATTGTGGAGGCTGGCCAAGCAAGTGTAAAATCAGTATGACAGGCAGGCAGGAAAGAAAGATTCTGAGCAGGGTTGGAACTCACAGGCACAGTCCAGAGCTTGTTGTCCTCAGGTGGGTGGAAGTCAGGAAGGAAGATGGGGTGGAGAGGGAGAACAGTTACAGACCCAGCAGCTCTTTCCCGCCTCTCCTCAGGGAAGGCCTAAGCCCTCTTTTAAAGACCTTTCAACTAATTAAGTTAGGTGCACCTTTGAGGTCGGACTATTAAGTTCACGAACTCATCATAGAAAAAGTGCTACATACCTCATTGTTGAATATCACTATGGTCACCTTCGAAGTACTCCCCTTGGGAAGCTATGCACTTATGCCAGTGCCTAGTCCACCCTTCAAAGAAATTCTGGAACTCTTTTTTCTGGAATGGCCATCAGAGCTGTTGTTGTATTACCCGTGATGTCCTGAATGTCATCAAAATGTCTTCCTTTCAATATTTCCTTTATCTTCAGGTAAAAAAAAGAATTCATGGAGGGCCAGATCAGGGGAGTAGGGAGGGTGTTCCAATACAGTTATTTGTTTCCTAGCTTAAAACCCCCTCACAGACAGTGCCGTGTGAGCTGGTGCATTGTCATGATGCAAGAGCCATGAATTGTTAGTGAAAAGTTCAGGTCATCTAACTTTTTCACGTAGTCTTTTCAGCACTTCCAAATAATAAACTTGGTTAATTGTTTGTCCAGATGGTACAAATTCATAATGAATAATCCCTCTGATATTAAAAAAAAAGTTAGCAACATAGTTGCAACAAGTTCACGAACTTAGTTGTCAGCCCTGGTAGAATTGTTCTCATTTTGATCAGAGACTTTAATCACACCTGTTTAATCCCATCAGAGCAGAGCCTAGTTTAGTGTTTCAGTGAATAACTGGAATAAGGTATGTGCAAGTCCCAAAACTGCAGTACTTCAACAATCCTAAGAAAATATCTTTTTAGACCATCCCAGCCAAAAACAGAATTCTGGAGACTGTTTTTCATCCTAGCCCAGTGGACACATCCAAAATCGATCAAGGGAGGCAAGGGAATTCTACAGGGCATAAGGCAGGGGGCGGTAGGGGGACAGCCACCGCAATCCCAAGGGCAAGAACACAGAAAAGATGAAATACTCATGGCTTCTTTTAAAAGGTAACTGAAGGGAGAGTACAGTCATAAAACCCCAATGGGGACTCCAGTGCAAGATGGCAATGGCAAATGTTCAGTGTTTATGGGAAGAGAAAGAGACCTGCTCGGTGGGAAGTTTCCTACTGGGCTGGGCACATAGGAAGCCTACAAGTCCAAAGGATGGGGAGAAGGTGAAGGAGTGAGTCCCATGGAGGGAATGGGACAGACCAGCAGCTTAGTGTTTATGACAAATTGAATATGAATAACTGAATGACCTAGCAGATACAATCAATTCTCATTATTTGTGGTGGTGATGTTCTAGAAAGTCTCTGTGGACACTGAATTAGCAAATATGGAACCATTGTTCCTAAAGGAAATAAAGAGTTGAGTTCCTATGAGTCTCTGGTCATAACATTTTCATCAACTGATCGATGCATGAACTTGTTTTATGTGTCTGTGTGTTGAAGGATACCTTATTTAAGATATGTTGTTGATTAATTGACACTGAACTCATGGCCAACAGCACTATGACTCACACCTGAACAAAGCTTATGTAACACACGTATTTTCTCCATAAGGAACGTCACAGCATTTTTGTGCTTGGGACACTGTGATACTGTGAGCCATATTAAATAGTAAAATCACCAATGAAAAGCATGGAAATGCAAAAACATGACACCAAATAGACCAAGAAAAGGACTGGTTTATAATAGGAGAAAGAAAACAAGAAGGCAGAGCAGCACCTTGATTGACCCCAAATGGGAATGTGTATGTCAGAGGATTCACATTTTTCACCATTCTGTTCATGCCCACAAATACCCATGAAAACACCATAAGTATAAATTTCAGTTTCACAAGTACATTTTAGTGAGAGGTGAATTCACAAATATGGAATCTGTGAATAATGAGGATTGACTGTACTTGTGAAGATTCACCTTTAGGTTAATGTTAATAGTTAGAGAACGCCAGTGCCTGACATGGGTTTATGACTTCATCTTAGACAGGAGAATTGAGCAAGCAATCCATTATCTGTGCTGTTCTGATTCAGGACATTCCAACACTGAAACTCCTTGGCTCAAAGTCTGCTGATCTAGTCTATTTGTGGTTTTCATTTAACCACAGACACTGCTCTGCTATTGAGTTTGGGACTGTGGTTCATGGCCTATTTGTCTTTTCTGCCTATGGCGTCTCCACTGTGGCTAGACATATAACAGCTGCTTAGTTGTCCTGCTGTTATCAACTCTTACTACATGAGCAGTAAAAAATAACTATCTGCAACTCTGCACCTGCGCAGAAAAAGGTAACTTGTGAAAAACACTCTCAGGCTGACAGGTCTCACTCTAAATGTGTTGATACGAATCTCTACTCGCCACTGGTACTGACTAGCAATTCTAATTTCTCTAACCCATTCCTGTTGTCTTCTCCCTCCCAGACGACTATTTCATACCTTTATTTTTGTCTTAGTTTGCTTGGGGTGACATAGAAATACCATAGACCTAGTGGCTTAAACAACAGAAATTAATGTCTCACAGTTCCAAAGGCTGGTAACCAAGATTAGGTTACATACAAGGGTCAAGTTCTGGTGAGAGCTCCCTTTCTGGCTTGCAGATGGCACCGTTCTCCCTGTGGCCTCACTTGGTGGAGAGAGATAGAGAACAAGCTGTCTGGTGTCTCTGCCTGTAAGAGCATTAATCCCATTGTGAGGGCGACACCCTCACGTCCTCAGCTAAATCAAACCATCTCCCAACGGTCATCTCTCCAAATGCCACCATGTTGAGTATTAGGACTTCAACATATAAATTTTGGGAGGACACAATTCAGCCTGTAGCAACCTCTCTCTTAAAACCTCAGATTCAGCTAGTTTGGACTGATATGGCTGTTTGTGACTAGAATCAATTCTGACTGGAACTAGATTGAACTGCAACACCATGTTCTTTATCCTGAATTTCTATTAATGAATCTACTTCCCATGTTGCCGAAAAATCAGAATGAATCAGAATAGACTTTCTCTACCCTCCCAATACAACATCTACCCATCTTTTTAAATCTGGACTCATATCTCTGCTTTCCCTCTCATTAATATAAATGAACTACCTGTGCTTTGATCCAAAGCCAGTCCCTGCCTTATGCCCTGGACCCCATCTGTCCCTTCTCATCTACTCAGGGACCCTACCCTTGCGATTGTTCTCTTCTTGCTCTTCCATCATCAAAATTTTCCTCTCAAATGTGTAATTCCCTCCTCATAATAACATAGTTCTGTTTCTCAAAAAACAAAATAGTGCCTGGCCACATTTCCCGCCAGTCACCATTCCTTCCTAGTTTCTCCTTTTTTTCAAAACTCTTTGAGATGTTTGTGTTTACTATCCTTCAGTTCCTCTGTCTTCATTCTAAACTGTTTCCACTCTAGAGAAGTTTCCATCTCTACCACTCAGTCAAAACAGCTCCTACCCACCATACCAACAACCTCCATATAGCGAAGTTCAATGGTTAATGCTCAAGGTATTTGTGTCATTTGACACTACTTACACTTTATTCTGGATACACTTTTCTCACTTGGCCTCTGGATTGTCCTTTTCCTCATTCGCTGCTCTAGTTTTCATTTGTTTTTCCCTGCTTACTTCCCTGATCTCTAAACTAGAATGTCCTACATCTGGAACCTTGTCCTTCTCCCTTATGCATCCACTCCGTATCTTATCTTATCTTATCTTATCTTATCTTATCTTATCTTATCTATCAAACTCGGATCTGCAGTCTGGATGTCTCCTTTCAAATCCAGACTCATAAAAACTACCTATATGAGATCTTCACTTGATTTCTAATGACATCCTGAAGTCCAAATATGAACCCCTGACTTACCCAAGAAACCGATTTCTCCTCTTTCCAACCTCAATATATTTCAGCCAATCCATGATCAAATCCAGGCTGTTCTACTTTCAAAACAACACTGTGCCTCCTCCTCATTCTGTCCATTGCTACATCTATAGTTTAACACACCATTCCTTCTACCGGCTGCACTGTACTGCCTCCTTACAGGACTCACTGCCTCTTGCTCTTCAAGACCTCCTGGGGATCTAAATTCAGCATACCCAGGGCCAGCATCATGACTGTGTGACAAGTGCGATAACACAGGGCCCCACACTCAGAAAGGACCATTGCTCTGTTTTATGACCTACTATCGCCATCTTGAAATAGTTAATAATTTTTGAACAAATAGCCATGCAGTTTCATTTAACACTGTGTCCTGTAAATTATGTAGCCAGTCCTAAATACTTCCAATTAGGCTTATTCATAAGCCACATTGTATCACTTCTCTGCTCTTGACACTACAGGGCTTCCCATCTCATTCAGAGTAAGAGGCAAAAGCCCTACAGTGGCCTCCAGAGACCCATACGACACCCCTCCCCAGCCCACTCTCACCCCTCTGATCTCATCTCCTATCACTCTGCCTTTTGGACACTCCTTGATGTTCCTCAAACATGCTCAGAGTACTTCAACCATAAGGCCCTTGCATAGTTGTCCCTTTTGACTGCTACACTTTTGCTGAAACATTGCATGACTTGTTCTCTTGTGTTCCACAAGACACATTATAAGTGAGGTCTTCTCTAATTACTCTAAATAAAGCAGGAACCCATATCCATTCCTCCACATGCTGGCACTCCCTATCTAATTTATCCGGTTTTATTTCTCTATTTTTTTTTATTGGGGATTTGGGGAAGGGGAACAGTGTTGGAGAATTGGGGAAGGGGAACAGCCAAGTTGTTGTCCTTCAACCTTAGTTGTGGAGAGCGCACTTAGCTCAGTTCCAAGCCCAGTCGCTCCAAGTCCAGCCGCCATCCGGCTACCCGACAGCAGCTCGCGGCCGCTCAGCTCAAGGCCACTCAGCCCAAGGTACCGTGTTCAATCTTAGTTGCAGGTGGGCATAGCCCACCATCCCATGTGGGAGTTGAACCAGAAACCTTGTTGCTAAGAGTGCATACTCTAACCACTGAGCACCATCCAGCCACCCATAGGCAGCTCGCAGCCGCTCAGCTCAAGGTGCTGTGTTCAATCTTAGTTGCAGGTGGGTGTAGCCCATCATCCCATGCGGGAGTCGAACTGGCAACCTTGTTGTTAGGAGCACGTGCTCTCACCAGCTGAGCCATCCTGCCACCTGTTGGCAGCTCAGTGGCATCTCAGTTTGGGCGCAGCTCACTGGCCCATATAGGAATCAAACCAGCAACTCTGTTGCTCAGAGCTCACACTCTTAACCAACTCAGCCATTTGACCAGCTCTGTTTTATTTCTTACTATAGAGCTTATCACAAGCTGACACCAATGTTTCCTTAATTATTTATATATAGTCTGTCTGCTCCCCTACCCTCCACACCCGACAAAGTCTCTCTCCTTGACCTAGCTTTATTCAGGCTTCTCTGAGCTCTCTGCTCGACCAGGTCAACCTTGGACTTCTTTCTCTGTCCTTGTAGAATACAATTTAAGCAAACTGTTCCTGCTAAATTAGTTTGGCGAAAACCACTCACTCCTGGTATTTCATTCCCCTGGTCTGCCTTCAGCAAGTACTCTGTTGAGTCAGTCTAGCAAGACTCCTCCTTACCCCTAATGTTTCCTCTCAGTAATTTCCTACCTACTGATCTCCACCCTGCTTCTTGGATAAATCCCCATTTGTAGCACCCCCCCTTGAGTAAAGCATGCCTTACTATCTTTAACGAGTGTCATGAAAAGTTTTTCCTTGGGCATCCTCATCTAAAATAAGCTTCCCAAAGTTAGGAATTGTGTGCTATTCATTGCAGTATTATTACCACCTAAAGTACTCCATGCCACATAATATTTGTTCAATGAATGAATGAATCATGAGCAGCTCATGTTGAGAGGCCACCATCATTGCTCCCATGCCCATATTTTATATGCACTACAGGTAAGCTCATGCAGGTGAAGCTGATGCCATTCTTTAAGAAACTTGAGATGATGTCAGAGAGAAGATGTTTAAATAAGCAAAAAAAAAAAATGGCTCTAAGCTAACCGAAGTCACAGCTGTTCACTTGACAATTAGGCCTATATTTTTTTGAGAGCCCATGTGCTGCTGCCTCGTGGAACTCTTTACTCTTCCTTTGCTATTTAGCATTCTTACATGTTGACATGTGATTTTTCCAATTCTAAGTGTCTCCAGATAGATAGCAAATTCTTCCTTGCAACCTGTCAGAGAGAAGGGCACACTACCTTGGGCCAGGAAGAATCATTCTATCAATAAAAAAATGGATAGTTGGTTGTCAGGACCCCAGGAATTTCCTAATCAAAAAGACATAGACAGGTCACAGTTGCAAACATTCAGAGCAAGGGTCTGAGATGTTTATCAGGAATCCACTTGTGCAGTTAGATCTCTGCAATGGATATAGTTGGTACTCTGCACCCATCCACCAGCTGCTGCACATACTGAGTAATGCACCTGAGGATTGCTCTTGTCCAATTCTAGCCCAAGAGGTGCTACACCCAGTCCAAAACCCACGCCCAGTGACTGGCCCAGGGGCTAAAAGCCACTCAAGATGGGACTAACTATGTGGTGCAGTTTGTGTTCCAGAGCTTTTTCATGGGAGCAGACAGAAACCAGTCTCTTGTTGAGTCCACAGCCATCCCTAACCTTCTTCACTCATTTTATCATTCTCCCCTGATTCCCAAGAATCTTTGTCATGGGCGTTGCCTTTTGGAAGCAAACCTAGGACACCATACAGAGACAATTTGTAAACTTCTTATAGTACCCACACATACCCCACACACACTCCTTAAATGGATTCCCATGACCTACCAGATAAAGGCTAGCCTCTCATCTGGGCATCCAGATCTTTGCATAGCTAGGTCTCTGTCTACCTTTCAAGACTTATTTTTCACCGTCATACATCATATTGACCTACTATAGCTCCCTCTTCTACATTCTCTGCCAGCCTTTGCACATATTCCCTCCCAGAAATGGCCTCCTCAGCCTTGCCTAAATGATAATCTCTCTGCTTCTTATTCAAGACCCAGTGCAAACATCACCTCTTCTATAAAGCCTCTCTAACCTCCATTCCTCTGGGCTCAGTGGTGCCACTTCTCAGGATCCTACAGTATATTTTGAAGGATAACAGTTATTTGATTGTCTGATTCCTCCACTTAACCATGAGGCAGTTTTTTTGTTTTGTTTTAAAGATTTTTTTTTATTGGGGAATTGGGGGAATGGGAACAGTGCTGGGGAATTGGGGGAAGGGGACCAGACAAGTTGCTGTCGTTTTGTTCCTCAGTCTAGTTGTGGAAGACGTTACTCCACTGGCCCAAGTTGGCACCATCATTGCACTCTTCCCAGACGAGGCACGTCAGTCGCCGGCTTCTGGACGGCCACTCACTGCGGCTGCTGACCTCTCATGCTGGCTGCTGGCTACACACAGTAGCCCATGGTAACCCACTGCCACAGGGGCTGCAGCCTACACCGTCACCGGTGACCCACAGCAGCCCAGCTCCAGGTTGAGCTGTTGTTCAGCATCTTAGCTGTAGAGGGCAGTGTCACTGGCCCTCATATGTGGGATCCGAACCAGGGCCCTCTGGCGTCCCAAGCCAGTTCTTAACCATTGTGCCACTCAGCCGGCCCAGAGGCAGTTTTTAAAAATAGTTCTTAACTATATGTGGAGTAGTGAAGGAAAGAAACAAGGCACACATTAGAATTCACATAGCCAATGTATTTTTTACTTACAAATAAACTAATTTAAGAGCTTTATTATTGCTGACAGTGATTTAGAAATTGAGAAAATCTGAAAGGATATATATCCCACATGTTAATAGTGATTACAACTGGACGATAGAATTATTGGTGTGGTTTTGTTTGTTTGCATGTTTGAATCTTTTTTTCTTATTTCTTATGTCAGCAGATTTTAAATATAATGTGCAAAATAATGGCCCCAATAATAAAAAAATGAAATATGTATTCTTTTCTAAATATTAAATGTTCACAGAGAGGAAAAGATGAGACTTTTTAAAGACAGATTAACATTTATATAAAATAATGTTCAATACAGATCACAAAATGTATTTTCTCTATTGTCTAGTTTTTGTACAAAAAACACGTTACATTTGTACTAAGAATTATGCATTTTAAATTTCAAAATAATTTAGAAAAAATTTTAGGCACGCTAAGAAGAAAATAAATGTGTCTGGTAAATCCATGTCAGTGTTTATATAGTAACTTGAACATCCTAGACAAAAGACACATGATCTGACTCAAACACAAGTTCATTGGGCTCACTCACTATTCCAGAAGGATGACATTCTTTTGTGTTACTGTGTGTCATTAGTACCTGTAAGAAACAATAGTCTTTAATAGAGTTAAGGTTTTTCATTGATTTTTTACATTCTTAATGTTTTAAGGTCAAGGTCCTTTGTTCTGGGCTTATTCCATGATATCTGTGATGAGTGAAAAAGCACAGTGGGAGAAAAAGAATGATTTAGAGAAATCATGCATCTTTCCAGGCAGCCTATCTCTCAGGGGGAAAAAAAATCACCAACTAAAGCACATACTATAGAAATTCATTCCTGAATTCCTAACACAAATAAACTTGGACACTTTTTTTCTTCTTGGAGAAGCAAATAACAAGAATAAAACAATATTAAAATCATTTTAGCTTCATGTATTCTATGTTGACAAATCTTTTGTTTAAATACTAATTTGTCCAAATACCTTTCATTTTTCTTCCTCTCTATAAAATATTATTTAATTGTTGTATCCCTAACTGAGGAAACTATACTGTATTTTCATCATTGGGAAACAAAATTTTGTATACTGTGATTCAAGTTTGCTAATACATGTAGACATTTTGTGTATATTCTCAGGGATAATGTGATAGGAAGACTGAGAAACATGTCTTGATTCTGTAATATTAAAAAATCTGCTTGCCAAGGCATAGTAAAACTAACAGTAATGATACTAACTTATTTCCACAGTGCTTTTCATCTGAAGATCTCAAATTATCCAAAATTTAGAGTACAAATTGACCCTTGAACAATGTGGGAGGTAGCAGCACTGACTGCCCACGGTTGAAAATCCCTGTATGATTTGGGACTCTACAGTCTACACTTGACATCCAAATCCACAGATTTATTATAACCAACCACAGATCAAAAGCAGTATTTTCGATCTGCCATTGGGAATCCGCAGTGTTGGGAATCTACCATTGGGAATGTGAAAATACTGTTTTGATCTGTTGTTGATTGAATCCTCAGATGTGAAGCTCATGGATATGAAGGGCTGACTGTTTTTATTTTTAAAAAATCCGTGTGTAAGTGGACCCACGCAGTTCAAACCCATGTTGTTCAACTGTCAACTGTACATTGGGCCTTCTTAAATCTGTGACAAAAGTACTACATTTTAGAAATGTTCAAAATTTTCCGTTATTTGTCTTACTTCTTAGATTTGCTATGACTTTGGAATTTTCAAAGAAAGTCTTGTTTACTCTTGATAGAGAGGCAACTTAGAGAACTTCTACAAATAATGTAATTTAGTTTCTACAGTAGCACAAAGAAAGTGTATGGTGGCTATTTTTTGCCCAGAGTAAAAGAATAATAATTGAATGTATTTTTAATATTTTGGACATCTACTATGCACTAAGCCCTGTGCCAGGAATGTGCTGCATTTGATATTTTATTAAAGCTTCACAAGAATCCTACCAAATAAACATAATTATTTTTAATATACATGGGAAGAAATCTTATGTATAATGGTTTAAGCTATGTAAGTGTTCTCAGCTGAAAAACTTAGATTGAAATTCATATTTCTCCAAGTACATTTTTTTAAACACCCTGGTTGCTTCACAATTAGAAGGATGTAAAGGAGAATGTGAAGAAAGTTTGGGTTTTTTTTGTTTGCTTGTTTGTTTTTTAAAGATTTTTATTGGGAAATTGGGGGAGGGGAACAGTGTTGGGGAATCAGGGAAGGGGAACAGACAAGTTGCTGTCCTTTTGTTCTTCAGTCTAGTTGTGGAGGACGTCGCTTCACTGGCCCATGTTGGTATTATCATTGCACTCTTCCCGGGTGAGGCAGTTGCTCACCGGTCATTGGACAGCCACTCACGGCAGCTGACAGCCACTCACGGCGCAGCCCCTGCAGCAGGGGCTGCAGCCTATGCCATCACCGGTGACTCACAGCAGCCCAGCTCCAGGTCGAGCTGTTGTTCACTATCTTAGCTGCAGAGGGAGCAGCATCACTGGACCTCATGTGGGATCCGAACTGGGCCCTGCTGCTCAGAGCTGGCATCCCAAGCCAGCTCTTAACCAATGCGCCACTCGGCCGGCCCTGAAGAAGGTTTTTATTATCCATTTTTTTTTCATTGCCTCTTTCATTTACTAATAATACCAACTGTTCATTAAAAAAAGTTAGATTCAGAAATAGGAATCAAGGATTTTGACAGATACTCTTCATAACAATTCATATCTTTGAATAGCACAGGGTGGATGGTCAGATGACTTAAAGGCAGTGGGTTTGTTTAAGTGACTCAAGATTCTGATGTTACAGGATAGTGTTTCCCAAAGCATGCCACATGTACCACCACTGGTCCACAAGATGGTTTTAGGTTAACATTTGAACATTTTACTCTATATTTTTATCATTTTAATAGTTGTGTATTTTTAGCATCAATCAGGAAACAAATTAACTAGCAAAAAAACTCTTATTCTTATGAGCTGCAATAAGTCCAAAATAGGTAGTGCCATAGTAATTCACTTTGCACAGGCTGAGTCTGGTTACCCCAGCAAACCCAAGAATGTGTCAAACCTTTAATAATTTGTTTCCAAATGATGAAAATATAGTATTGTATTCCTTAATTGGTGACACATCTACAATTAAATAATATTTTGTAGAGAGGGAAAAAAATTGAAGTCGTTTGGACAAATTAGTATTTAAACAAAAGGTTTGTCAACATAGAATACATGAAGTTAAAATGATTTAAATATTGTTTTATTGTTGTTATTTGCCTCTCTAAGATTAAAAAAAATGTCAAAGTTTATTTGTGTTAGGAATTCAGGAATGAATTTCTATAGCATGTGGTTTAGTTTGGTATTTTTTTTTTTCCTGAGAGACTGGCTACCTGGAAAGATGTGTGATTTTTCTGAAGGTCAATCACAGTTTACTGTATGAAAATATACTATTGTAATTATAATCTGGGTTAAACTCTGTTGTTTTTTTAAATTGACACTATGATGGATAAGAGGTTTAAAATATTTTTAGGCATAATAGAAGAGATTTAAAACAAATATGAGTACTAGTGGTGATAGTAATAAAGCCAAATTAATGACTGAATCACCAGTTAGTGTTATAAAAATACCAGCTTCAATAAAAAACAAAATATTGCAGAAATATGATGAAAATTGTTTGAAATTTAGAATTTAATTGCCAGCTGAGAGTGAATCTACTTCATTTTGTGTCGTGTTTAGAAACACTAATGTCATTTTGATACATACAAAGAATGCTATGAGAAACTGTCAAAATTTCTGAAGCAAAATAGAAGGGCATTCAAGCATCTTAGAAACTAACACGTTGTGTAATGAGGATAAGAACACAAAAGCTTTATGGTGTTGTGAAATAATTGGTGAAACATGCAGAATCCTACTGCCAAAAGCAATGATTGGGGACAAATCAAGCAAAATGACTGATAAGGTACCTCTGTCAAATAACAGAGTTCACTTTAGAATTACGGATGTGAACAGAAAGTAAAGCAACAATTATTACTCAGAGAACAACAAAGTCAATACAACTCTCTGCAAACTAATGAATACACTAACACTGTACAGTTAGAAAATCTTTTTTTTTTGGTCTGATGTAATCTGAATCAAGTGTCTATAAAACTTTTTCACAGCAAAATTATACAACTGAAGAAATGTTTTTAAAATGTATTGATGAATTCAGATAATCAATAATAAAGACAAGAAATGTCACGGGGCTAAACACAGAAGGTATCAAAGGTGATTGGTTCAACAAGAAGATTTGATTAATACAACTGAGTTCCTGTACATATACTTGCAGCTGTATCCACAGAGAAATCCTAGTCACTAGAGATATGCATAAATATTTAAGAAATGTATTTATTAAAATTGTCAATCATATGCAAGCCTCTGAGTTCTCAAAATTTTCTCAGGCTTTGTGAAAAAAATTAGTGTAAGTTGGAAATCAGAAATTACTGTCATATGTCATTTATTAGATCTGCCACTGCTGACAGGAACCCTTACATATCCATTCAAGTTAATATATCTATAAAGTATTTCATTTCCGGTCCTAATATGGTTGTATCATAGATTTAAGCTTTGCTCCAGAATGATTTGAAATTCCACTAGCAACATGAATAGCCAAAATAACTTTGAAAAAGAACAAAGTTGGAGGTCTTATTCTACCTGATTTCAAAACTTACTATAACATTACAGTAATCAAGACAGTGTGGTATTGGCATAGAGGCATAGAAATCAATGGAACAGAATTGAGAATTCAGAAAGAACCCTTACCTTTATATTCAATAGATTTTGACAAGGGTGCCAAGACAATTCAATGGGGAAAATATAGCCTCTTTGACAAATGCTGCTGGGAAATTGAATGTCTTTAAACACAAATATGAACCCTTTACTAACACCATTAATAGTCAGTTTGTTAGCCCACACATAAATAACTCAAAACTGAATCACAGGCATAATGAGCTAAAACTATAAATTTCCTAGAAGAAAACACAGGATAAATGTTTCTGTGACACTGATTAGGCAAAAAGTTCTTAGATATGATACAATTATCACAAGTTATAACAACAACAACAAAACAAAATACGGGGCTAGCCGAGTGGCTCAGTTGGTTAAGGGTTAGCTTAAGAGTGCGAGCTCTGAGCAACAGGGCCACCGGTTAGATTCCCACATGGGCCGGTGACGCTGCACCCGAGCTAAGCTGCTCCTGAGCTGCCAACAGATGGCAGGATGGCTTAGCTGGTGAAAGCACATGCTCCTAACAACAAGACTGCCTGTTCAATGGAAGGCTACGCCCGTCTGCAACTAAAACTGAACTCGGCACCTTGAGCTGAGCTGCCTCCTGGATGGCTCAGTTAATAGAGCGTGTGCGCTTAAGAACAAGGCTGCAGGTTGGACTCCCACATGGATGGTGGCTACACCCACCCGCAACTAAGACTGAACACAGCACCTTGAGCTTAGAGGCCACAAGCTGCCGACAGGCAGCCAGATGGTGACTGGTGCCCTCCACAACTAAGATTGAAGAAAAACAACTTGGCTGGTCCCCCTCTCCTAATTCTGCAATTTAAAAAAGAAAATAGAGAAGAGAAGAGAAGAGAAGAGAAGAGAAGAGAAAAGAAAAGAAAAGAAAAGAAAAGAAAAGAAAAGAAAAGAAAAGAAAAGAAAAGAAAAGAAAAGAAAAGAAAAGATGATGAAATTTGCGAAAATTCAAAAACTTGTTCTTGGGCCGGCTGAGTGGCTCAGTTGGTTAAGAGTTAGCTTAAGAGAGCGAGCTCTGAGCAACAGGGCTGCCAGTTCAATTCCCACATGGGCCAGTGATGCTGCACTCGAACTGAGCTGCCACTGAGCTGCCAACAGGTGGCAGGATGGCTCAGCTGGTGAGAGCACATGCTCCTAACAACAAGATTGCCTTTTAGATGGTGGGCTACACCCGCCTGCAACTAAGACTGAACTCGGCACCTTATGCTGAGCTGCTGCCCAGATGGCTCAGTGGATAGAGTGTGCGCTCTTAACAACAAGGCTGCTGGTTCAACTCCCGCATGGGATGGTGTCTACACCCACCCACAACTAAGATTGAACACAGCGCCTTGAGCTTAGAGGCCATGAGCTGCCGAAAGGCAGCCAGATGGTGACTGGCACCCTCCACAACTAAGATTGAAGAACAACAACCTGGCTGGTCCCCCTCCCCAATTTCCCAACACTGTTCCCCTCCCCAAATTTCACAATTAAAAAAAACAAAACTTGTGCTTAAAATACACCAGTAAGAAAATGAAAAGACAATCTACAGCCCAGGATAAAATATTTGCAAATCATACATCTAAAAAGGTTTGTATTGAGACTACATAAAGAATTTTTACAATTCAAAAGAAGAAGATACACAACCAAATAAAAAAAATAGGCTTGAATAGACATTTCATCAAATAAAACATACAAATAGGTATAACCACATAAAAAAGTGCTTCAGATCATTAGTTATTAGCAAAGTGCATATTAAAAACACAATAAGATATCACTATACAGCCGCTGGAATAGTTATAATAAAAAATACAGACAACACTAAGTGTAGGCAAGGATGTAGAGAAATTAAAACCCTCATATACTGCTGATGGGAATGTAAACTGGTATAGACACTTTAGAAATACACTAGGTAGGGCCGGCCGAGTGGCTCAGTTGGTTAAGAGCTCACTCAAGAACCGGTTTGATTCACGGCCCGAGCTGAGCTGCCAACAGGTGGCGGGATGGCTCAGCTAAAAAAAAAAAAAAGAAAGAAAGAAAGAAAGAAGGTGGGTAATTTTTTAAAAAATTTAAATGTAAGCTTATCATATAACCCAGCAATTCTACTCCTATCAACTCATATCTACCCACAAGAAATGAAAACATGTTCACACAAAGATTTGTATGTGAATGTTCATAGCAATGTTATTCATAATGTCCACCAGTTGGAGAATGGATAAACAAAATGTGATATCCATACAATGGAATACTATTCAGCAATAAAAGGGAACAAAATATTTATATATTCTACAAAATGGATGAACCTCAAACACTTTTTACAAAATGAAAGAAGCCAGGCATAAAAGAGCACACATTGTACAGTTCCATTGAAATAAAATGTCCAAAACAAGCACATATAAAATGAATAGAGGAAAAAAGCAGATCAGAGGTTGCCTGGAACTAGAGGTGGGCGTGAGAATTGACTTCAAAGAGGTTCAAGGGAATTTTGGAGAATGATGGAACTGTTCTAAAACTGGATCATGGTAATGGTTACACAACTCTAAGTTTACTTAAAAAAAATGTATGAGCATTAGGCTGAAGTCAGTTGGCCCATTGGAGTGTCACAATCACTTGCCAGTGTCCAGTATTTAGCCAGCTCTTAGCCTCAGAATCCCTCAACTGAAGAAATGACTAGTTCCCCATGGGGAAGTACTTGGAACACAATAGTAGTGACTGACCCAGTTCTTCCCTAAAGGTCTGATTATTTATATTTAGTGTCCATGAAGAAAAGGGAAAACCCAGGTCTTATGGGTCTTATGATGGCTCTTGAATACAAAGTTGGAATGAGCATTGATACATGAGTAACTGAAATGTTATCATATCTACATCAGAGGTCCTCAAACTTAGCACACAGTGAATCACTGAGACAACTTGTTAAAACATAAATTGCCCAGCTCCCTGCTGGCAGAGATTCTGGTTCAGTGAGATTCTAAGTTTCCAACGAGCTCCCAGGTGATGAAAATGATACAGGTCCACACACCACACTTGGGTGGCACGTGTTTACAGGATATTATGATGGAAAAGTTTCACTTAACCCACTCACAGTCTGAAACAACTACTTTCTTAGGAGAGCTGCTTATAGAGCATGCACATGAATCACAAAATTACATGAACATGAAAATATAACTCAGTAATCACATTTCCATTCATGTGCATGGAAATTATATCACTACCTGCATTAGTCAAGAATATTTGTTTCACTCCTTAAATTTGTCTCAATCTTTTAGTTTGATCATTGGAACTCGTTTTGTCTTGTATTAAGAAAAATTATCCATTATTTCCAATGAAATATGCAAATCAACACAATGTACCCATATTGTATTAATACATTATGATCCATTTCTAAAAGCCTATATTACATGGAAGACAGCTGGTTAAAATGAAACAGCCCTGCAAAAGAAAATATACTACCATATATATAAAATTAATTCATCACTGGCCTATTATAATGATTAAAAGTGAAAATACTCAAATACTCTTCAAATACTCAATTAAACGCTAATATAAACAAGCAACAAAGCCAAACTCCACCTACACTGTGCATACCTAGATATTGCTTTAAATGTTGTCAACCAATAATGTGCTGCCTTTGTCCCTTGCCTTCAGTTTTACTGTGTGAAAGTTCATGTTGATATCATCAATTAAAATGCAACATTTCCTCCCAAGCATTGCTACCAGATAGAGTCAGCAACGTGATGCATGAAGTTGGATCACATCCTGGGTAATTGCTGGATTGTTGCTTTAAAAATAACATCTGTGTGTGTGTGCACTTTGTGCTGAAATACGTCAACTTCATTGCCAGAAGCTGATATTATTACAGCACATTTCAGAGGTGTAACAGCTTTCAAAAGAATGCCTTAAAGTACTTTACTGTTATCGCAGGAAAACTTTAGAACACTGTACGTGAACTCAAGGCAAAGCTATGCCACTCAGTGCCATCGAATTTCTCAACATACTGTTCTTCCTCTTACATTTACACCACTCGGGTGACTGGGAGCAAGTCTCTATCCTCTGCACTCCTTTTTCCCTCTCTCTAGTAAACAGAATATGACCTGCCTCCTCACCAAAATATTATGGACCTACAGGAGCTAACTCTATCATAAAATTGCTTTAAATTTCTGATCAGAAGCCTTGTCAAGTTTTTTGCTTAAAATGCTCTTTATGAATGTGCTAGCAAGAATAGACGCTTTGGATACAACATCAGTGCTACAGATTTCTGTAAAAGCACATTTTGGTACAACCCTAGTTGACCAACGGGCTAAGTGAGTCACTCCTATGCAGTTGTACTCCTGAGTGGCTTGGGGACGCTGGTTTACACCAGAAGTACTGCCTAGAGAGAGGAATCAACCCAACCAGACTCTCCCCCAGCCCCAGGACCTGGCCTGACTTCCAAGAGCCCCTCAAGAAGTGAAGACTCCTAGGGAGAGGTCATATGGGGATGTTTTCTCTGATCTGACAGTCTGCTGACTTCTCCATAAACTAACCTAACAAGGAGGAAACTTCCCAGCATGCTGCTGTTCATCCACCATCCACATATGATATAAATACACGACTTAACCTCTAAAAAAGTCCCTACTTTTGGCAGCCTTCTTTTCTTATTTTTGTCATTAAAAAAGAATAGTTAGATAGTTACTGTATTATGAGGATGATACAACTCAAATCTGCTTGCATGAAAAGAGTATTTCCTGAAGATCCTGGATTATGCCTCAGAATCAAAGGAAGAATAACAGGAACTAGGGCCCGTCTGGGAACAGGGCCAGGCACAGGGACTCAGATGTCGTCAGCCCGCTTTGCTTTCTCTCTCTGCCTGTCTTATTTTATTCATCACTGCAGGATGGTGCTACTCCCTCAGTTTTTTCATGTGGCAGAGGACATGGCCACATTTTCACAGCCCCTGAATACAGAGGAAAGACACCTTTTCACTTCCAATTTCTTTTTAGAACATCCTAGAGAAGGACACTGGCTAACTTGGACAGGTCACTGTCCCCTGGACAGGTCACTACAACCACTGTCATTAGCCCAGTAAGGCTGGTTATCTGCCTCTGTGACAGGGCACTGGGTGTGTGATTGGCAGGCCCCAGCAAAACCACAGGGGCACGTCTCCCCAAGGAGCAGAGTGTCAGGGTGGAGCAGCAAAACCTCAATCATTCCTGTTTCAAAATAGCTCCCTCAGCTGTCAGCTACTGGAAAGTTCTTTCCCCATTCGTAAATGAGGAAATAGACTAAAACACAGATTAATATACACACCACCCCCCTTCCCGGTCCCCCTCCCCTCCAACACACACACGCAAAACACGGTGGAACACTGGAACCAAAACAGAGTCAAATTTTATTCATAACATTCAAACAGCATCATTTCTAAGGATTTCAATAAACAGGCCTCTCATGGCAATCTTATATTACTGGTACAGTTAGGTTTTTGGAAATTTGGTTTTGGGAAAAGCTGAGAATTTCTAATTTTCAAATTGATTTATCAAATACCGGCTTTTGATGGGCTACCGTGTGTAACCAGCAGCCAGTGTGAGAGGCCAGCAGCTGCTGTGAGCGGCCGTCCAGAAGCCCGCAACTGATCTGCCTCACCTGGGAAGAGCGCAATGATGGTGCCAACTTGGGCCAGTGAAGCAACGTCCTCCTCAACTAGACTGAAGAACAAAAGGACAGCAACTTGTCTGTTCCCCTTCTCCCAATTCCCCAATTAAAAAAAAAAAATACCGGCTTTTGGAAAGGTCAGGAAAGAGAGGAGAACACTTCCAGTACATTCTTCAACAGTTTGGGGACATGTTAGTCAACATATATCTACTGACTGAAAAGAAAAAAGTTAGGTGGTATCGTCTCCTTTCCCAATGGCTCCCCTTCCTTTACCTCTGTCTCTAGGGGACAAGAAAGTTCTGCTGAGTGCACATCTCTGACACACATGATAAGGTGTTATTTGGACGTGTCTAATGGCATAACATCTAAAGCTGGATTCATGCGTGATAGTCAATAGAATTTTTTAAGTTAACCAGGTGGCTTATAATGGTACAGATTCATATTGAAACATCATTGTAAGACAGGAAAGGTATTTTATTTTATTTCTGTGTAGTTCTTGCAATCTAAATGAGACCAATTTCTTTATTGAGAGGGAAGGAAGGAACCTAATAGGAACTGGAAGCAAAGCTTATTCATAAACACTTCAGGCTTTAGAAAATTAAATCAAATTAAGTGGATCATTAAAGTTTTCAGAAACTGTAAAAGCATATATTAAATAAAAGTGTCTTGAACGACTGGATATAATCCAGGTTGAAACCGAATTTCAGGGAGTGGTTTTGACCCAATGTAATTATAAACAATCATATAATCTTAGCATTAAAAATGCTTAAGTCTGTAAATTTACACACACTTGAATTTTTTTTTAATATTTTTCATTCTATTGTTTTTTTGTTTTTTAGATTTTTATTGGGGAATTGGGGGGATGGGAACAGCACTGGGGAATTGGGGGAAGGGGAACAGACAAGTTGCTGTCGTTTTGTTCCTCAGTCTAGTTGTGGAAGACGTTACTCCACTGGCCCAAGTTGGCACCATCATTGCGCTCTTCCCAGACGAGGCACATCAGTCGCCGGCTTCTGGACGGCCACTCACTACAGCTGCTGACCTCTCATGCTGGCTGCTGGCTATACACGGTAGCCCATGGTAACCCACTGCCACAGGGGCTGCAGCCTACACCGTCACCGGTGACTCATAGTAGCCCAGCTCCAGGTTGAGCTGTTGTTCAGCATCTTAGCTGTAGAGGGCAGTGTCACTGGCCCTCATATGTGGGATCCGAACCAGGGCCCTCTGGTGTCCCAAGCCAGTTCTTAACCATCGCACCACTCGGCCGGCCCCACACTTGAATTTTTTAATAAGAATAATGCTACTTGTCTAGCTCAGGGTTCATACAGATATTTTTCTCTCTAACATAAATTAGAATAATTTAGTGATATTTGGGTTTTACAAATAATATAGAGACTAAACCATGGCACATAATTTAGCATTAAATCACATAATCCATAGGGATGTATATTTAATTTCTCAAAGCAAGGTAAATAACACAAAACAACCTCTTAGGCAAACTTAAAAGTGATATTTTAGAAGCATTAGGACATTCTAGTGGTGTGCCCTAGTCAGATAATACACATGGGTTTTGAGATGCTAAGTTTTGTCCTTCTGTTTTAGAAAGGCCAGAACAAGAGGCAATACGATATGTGGGCCTAGGAGTCAGGATGTCTGGATTTTAGTGCTTTCGACAACTAAATAGCCAGGTGACCTTGCACGAGCCACAAAAACCACTTTGGCGATTACTTATTTCTGTAAAGGAAGAAGATTTGACAGATGGCCTCAAAGTCCATTCCAGTTTTATAACGCCATGATTCCGTATATGTAAATGTGATTAGCACAGTGCTTAGAGCCTAGGAGATCATTCAAAAGATGTTACCACCACTGCATTCTTTCCTCTTTTCATTTCCATTCCTTTTTCTCTCAATCCTTTTCATGAAACCAGCCATGTCTCAATACACACTTATTTCTGTGTCTTCAATACCTAGCACACTGACTGGCAACAATTGCTCTCTATAAAAAGTGTGGTCTATCTTCAAGAAACTCAATCTGAGAGAGCAAACATATAAACACATTGCATTACTCTGAGCCAAGTCCAAAAACACATTAGTTGTTTATATCCCTCACAAAGACAGTGCAGCAAAGAGACCAATGAACGGCTCTTTAAGCTAGGCCAGAGAAACTTAATTAAGCAGGGAACATCTCAATATCTGAAATAGATGTTCTAAAAATGATCAGGAGCTAGTCAGGCAATTGAGGGAACAGAATGTTCATTGGAGCCATGACACAGTAACACGTGTCCTGCTCAGGTGCAGATACAACAATGGTAATTGTCATAAATTGTCTGCCCCTGAAAATCAGATTTCTGGGGATGTACCATGTCTCTTCTGGGTGTTTTTTTTTTTAAAAACTGACAAGTGGCTTCATTTAGAGCTGCAACTGAAATACCTGTATAACATTTAGTACTCCTTGATTGTTGTTGATATTATACGTGTAATATTGAAGATTGTATTTTATATATTATTTGGGGGCTTTCTATTCAGTTCCATTGATCTGTATGCCTATCCTTCCACAAATATTAAATATATTAACTATGATAGCTTTATAACATACCATAATTTCTGATGTGGCAAGTCTGCCCGCTTTATTTTTCTTCTTATTATCTTTTGTCCTTAAGAATGTCCTGTCTATCCTTGGGTTTTTGCGTTTTCACATAAAATCTTAGAATTAACTTGTCAAATTTCACTGAAAAAAAATTGTTGGAATTTTCATTAGAATTTCATTAATTCTAAAGATTAATTTGGGGAAAACACAAATCTTTATGATATTGAATACTTCTAGCCATGAAATATATGTCATTTCATTTACATAGGTCTTTAATATATTTAAATGAAGTTTTAAATTGTTTCCATATTAGTTTGCCTAACTTTTGTTAAACTTGTTACTCTGTACCTATTTTTGTTACTGTTATAAGTGGCATTTTTTAATGCTTTATATTTCTTTTTCTTGAATTACCATGTTAGCAGGATGCCCAGTACAATTGGTTAAATAGAAATGTTGATGATAGACAACCTCTTGATTTTAAATAGGATGCTAATATATTTTACCATTAAAAATGATGTTAGCTGTTCATTTTTGATAGACTTTATCAAATTTAAAAATAACTTTCTATTCCTATTTTTCTAAGAGTTTTTATAGTGAGTGTGTGTTGACTTATATCAAGTGCTTTACTTGCATTTATTGAAATAAAATTATGTTTTTTTTAATCAATTAATGAAGTGAATTACATTGGTGATGGTTCTAATATTAAATTATCTTGCATGTTTGGAATAAACCCAATTTGGTCATGATGTGTTCTTTTTTGTACTCCACTGGATTTGATTTGCCAAAATTTGTTTAGGATTTTTTCATCTATGCTCATGCCTGATATTGGACTGCAAATGACTAGATGCCTTTGATACAACATCAGTGCTATAGATTTCTGTGAAAACACATTTTGGTACAACCCTAGTTGGCCAAGGGGCTAAGTGAGTCACTCCTGTGCAGTATACTCCTGAGTGGCTTGGGGACGCTGGTCTACACCAGAAGTACTGCCTAGACTAGAGAGAGGAGTCAACTCAACCGGACTCTCCTCCAGCCCCAGGACCCAGCCTGACTTCCAAGAGCCCCTCAAGAGAAGTGAAGACTCCTAGGGAGAGGCCATATGGGGATGTTTTCTCTGATTTGAAATTCTGCTGACATCTCCATAAACTAACCTAGCAAGGGAAAAACTAAAAATATCACTATTCAGTTATTTTATTTGTTTTAGAATATCTTTGATATGTATCAGTTAAGGAACTTTCATCCTAGTCTTACTTAAAATAGAGTCTTTACTATCAATAACATTAAATTTCATCAAATATTTTTTTCTGAATCTATTGAGATGAACACATCATTTTCTCATTTACAGTATTAACATGGACTAAACTGATGGATTCTCTAATACTAAAAGTACCTTGCACTTGTGGAATAAATCAAATAAGGTCAGTATTTTACACTTTTTAAATATTGCATGATTCAGTTTTCTAATAAACTTATAGGACTTTCACAACTATGAGTCAGTTTGGACTATAATTTCCATTTTTTAAAATATTTTAAATGTTTTATTATAAAAATTATATTAGCCTCAGAAGTGAGCTGGGGAATGTTTCCTCCTGTTTTATTTTCCATAAAAGAGGATAAAATTAGCATTTTTTTCTTAATTATTGTATAAAATTCACTGAAAATATATTTATTCAAGAATATTCATATTTTGTTTCTTGTTGCATAAGTTTTAATGTTCAATTTTTAGGACTTTCCTAATCTCATCTACCTTTTCAAATTTATTTGGAATGAAGTTGAATATGTAGGGATCTGTAGAAATGTCACCTTTTATTTACAATGTTAAGTATTTCTTCATTCTCTCTCTCTTTTATTCCCTCCATCAGTCTCCTAAAGAGTTTATCAATTTTATTATTTTTTTAAAGTATCACTTTTTGGTTTTGTTGATCTATCTCATTTCTAAAAGTCTACCATTGATTTCTTCTTTTTATAACTTCTATCCTCTCTCTACTCTTTTCAGGATTCATTTGCTATTTTTTCTAACTTCTTGATGCTTAGCTTATTGACTTTAATCTTTCTTCTTTTTGAATATATGTATTTAACTAAAAATTTTTCTTTGAGCATGGCTTTAGTTACCTACTATGAGCTTGACAGGTAGTATATTTATAAACCTTTTAAAATATTTTCTAATTTCCATTGTAATTTTTTCTTTGACTCACAGATTACTTAGAAGCATATTGTTTGTTTTCCAAGCATTTGGGGGATTTTCTACTAATGTTATTGTTTTACTTTTATCTTAATTCCACTGTGGTCAGTGAGCACATTCTATTGTATTTTAATCCCTTTAAATGTATTAAGACATGCTTTCTGACCCAGTACATATTGACTTTTAGCAAATTTTCTCTGATTTTCTCTGATCACAAGCTAAAGATATCATTATTTACTTTTTCTCTTTCTTATCTTTTTGAATAATTGACTATTTTAGTTATATATTCTTTACCGTTCTTTTTTATTGAGGGAAAGGAAGGTTACCCTGAGAGATTAAAACATAAATTCTTGGTTTATCAAAGTCTAATATAGTTTAGTCCTTTTACTTCTTCCAAAACAATGCAGGAACCTTAGAACACATGACCGCATTTTACCACTCTTCAGATTTATAATACTGTTGTCATGAGTTTTAACTCTATATATTTTAAATTCTAAAGATGACATTGTTAAAATTATATCCCCTTCTTTCTGAAGGACATGCTTTAGTGCTTCTTTGAGTGTGGATTTGCTAGTGATGAATTCTCTCAGTTTTTGGTTGCGTGAAAATGCTTTTATTTCACTTTCATTCATAAAGAATATTTTCATTGAAAATGGATTCTATTAGCGTTATTTTCTTTCAGCACTAATTTTGTTATCTCTTAGCTTCCATTACTTCTACTTAATAGCTCATTGACTTTAATCTTTCTTCTTTCCTAATATATGTATAATATTTAAAACTGAAAATTTCTCTCAACATACCTTCAGCTATATACCATGAGTTTAGATGGTTAATCATGTTTTCATTCCTTTGGAGTTTAAAAAAGATTTTTTTCTGGCTGCTTTTAAGTATTTCTCTGTCTTTGTAGTTCAACAGTTTTGAACTGTGATGTGCCTGTGTGTGATTTTGCTTTTACTTACCCTGCTTAGGTTTCATAAAGTACCTTGAATCTATAGTTTGATGTCTTTAATCAGTTTTGGAAAATTACATTTCCATTATCACTTCAAATACACTTCTGTTTTATTTTCTATTCCTCTCCTCCAAGAACTCTAATTTTCCAAATGTTGGGCCTTTCTCAGACTACCCCCTAATTTTCGCATACTAGTTTAACTATTTTCTATCTTTAAAAAACATTTCTTGGAACTATCTTCTGATTCAATAATCCTGTCTACCGCAGGATTTAATCTGATGTCATACTATTGTGTTCTCAATTTCAGGGGTTTGGTTTGATTTTTGTTCCAGAATTTCATTTAGTTCTCTGTCAAAATTACCTTGAATATTGTCAGCATAGTTAGCTTAAAACCTGTTGTCTGATATCTCCATTTTCTAGATCCCTATGGGTTTATTTCATTATCTATTGTTTCTCTTAAATTTTGATCATACTATCTTACTTATGTGTCCTTTTTATTATTTATTTACTTGAATGTTAGATATTATATGTAAAGGTTCTAGAATTAAATTTAGACCTGTATTATCTTTCTACACAGAGATTTTATATTGCTTTTGGCAAGTGGTTAAGGGATCTAACAACCTAGGATCATCTTATTTCAATTAGAAATTGAGATTACAAGCTAGGTTTCAGTCACTGCAAGGGTTTGTTTAATTTACAGTTCACCACTACTCCTAGTGTGTATCTGTTTTACTGTAAGAAAAAGAAACACTAAATGAAGAGGGTCTCAGTTTAAAGCATGGGGATTCTACCACTGTTCACTTCTCTTAATAGACCCTGCTCTCTAATTTTTTTGGAAAACACAGGAACCTAAATTGAATATACTATCATCCAGAGAAGAAGTAAGTTTGTTTCTCCTGAGACTCAGCTAGCACTACTGACTTGAGAACATTCTAGCCCATTTCAGGACCCCCAAATTAATCTGGGACTCTTGGTATCAGCCACTCAACCTTGTTGCACACCTGAGGCTCAGTTTCCTTACCTTAGCTGTGGCCCTGGCGTTACAACCAAGGTAACCCTGCTTTTTCACAAATGCTTACTCACTACACTGATTTTGCATCGTATATTATTATTTATTTATTTCTCTATGTGTTTGTGTTTTGGGGGCTCTTGGAGATTTTCATTTCTTCCTGTAAGCTCAGTGATGCACGAAAAATTTCTTTCTTTCTTTCTTTTTTTTTTTTTTTTGCCTACATATGAGGGCCAGTGACACTGCCCTCTACAGCT
>NW_017731504.1:693618-702856 GCF_001890085.2 Hipposideros armiger
AGCTGTTGTTCAGCATCTTAGCTGTGGAGAGCAGTGTCACTGGCCCTCACATGTGGGATCCGAACCGGGGCCCTCTGGCATCCCAAGCCAGTCCTTAACCACCGCACCACTCGGCCGGCCCCATGAAAAATTTCTTAATGCAGGATTTATACACAATGGGAGGTCCAGAAGCAAAAATTTCTGCCTTTTTTTTTTCCAAGTTATCATTTTGTGGGCTTTTTGAGGAAGATAACATTCTCAGAATACTTACCAGATGAAAGCCAAGTTTAGGCTTAGAGCTCTTATAGAAAAAACTAATAGCAAATAAAAACACATACTTCTACTAATGAGAAATACATGTTTTAAAAATACTTTAAAACATAAATAAAATAATTAATTCTTCCTCTTCTTCATTATGTTCTGGTTGCTCTATACATGACTAATAAATCTCATGAGTTAATGATATAAAAACTTCATTTTATGGAGGATCAGTAGGTAATCAAGACAGCCATTTATTTAAACCTCAAATTATGAGTTTAAAAGATTTACACAATGGTAGTCATCCCAATTCTCTTATTCATAAGCTTTAGAACGATCTACACACCTTACTAGCTGAAGTAGGAATTTTTAGTAGGTGTTGAGTGAATGTGAAATCAGAAAAACTAAACTCAAGCCTATAGAACAAAAACAGCTTTTTAAAAGTTACAGTAAAACATTTTTGTTTCTTTTAAAGATTAAAACATATCCAGAGAGTTGAATTAAGTATGAAGAAAAGTGGGAGGTATTCCTGTGTCCTGGCAGCATGAGCACTCCAAAATGGCCTACTTCTGCCCAATCATTCATATTTTAACCATAAAAATAGGAAAACTGTAGCAAAGTTCATGGGTAAAAGGTGGCATAAGGTAGTGTTACAACTATAGACTCAGATCAGACTGACCTGTAGGCTTAAATCCCAGATCAACAGTTATAGCAATTTAACTTTAGATGAGCCTCGTAACTTCCCTAGGCTTCTATCCAGTTCCTTAGTGAAATATCTTAGTACTTGCCTCATAAGATTGTTATAAAGCTTTCAGATATAATAACAAGTTCCTAAAACACAGTCAAATTCAGGAGGTTTATCAGGTTATTTTTTTCTTCGCTATGTTTTTCTTGAAGAATAATAGTTTTCTTAGGGACAGTCCTCCACCCAAGCTCTAAAACAGACCTCATGGCTTATGAGGGAACACAAAAATACATAAGCTGGTGCTCAATCCATGCTTTGTCTAAACTAAGTAAACCATAAATAGCCAACAGAAATAGTGAGAAACAAATGGGATGTTTAAGAATCTTTGTCACAATCATCTATGGATATTTTCAGTATGGATAAACACAATTGAAGAATTGTTTTAAAACACATAACTCTAATCCTGACAGTGTTAAACTTGGAAGAAATTATTGGTATTGTAGGAGGAAAAAAAATAATAAATTCTAAAAAGAAAAAAGAGAAAAATGGCTATTTAAAAAAGCAAGGAAATGCTTCGGAATTGGAAAACAGTGGCAACTCTAAAAGTAGGCTACAAGAAATTTCTATTGAAATAGTTAATATTTAAGATTAACAGAAGCTTTAAGAAAGTATGAATACATTATAAAAAATATACAAAGCATCAATTCAGATATCTAGCCAGCTAACACATCCTGTAGTACTTGAAAGAACCGGTTACCTCTCAATTTATAATCACATTTGGAAGTTATTTGTTTTTGTTTTAATTTTTCAATTACAGTTGACATTCAATATTATATTAGTTTCAGACATACAGTACAGAGGTTAGACATTTATACAACTTACAAAATCATCGCCCAATTTTAAGATGGGTAAGTTCCAGGAATCTGAGGTGACTACCGTCAACAATACTGTATTGTATGCACAAAATTTGCTATGAAAGTAGAGCTTTAATATTCTCACAATAACAACAACAAAATGGTAATTAAGTGACGTGAAAATCTAGTGCCCACCTGGCACATACGTAGTTATTATGATATTATTGACTATTTTCCTTATGCTGTACTTTATTTACGTCTCAGTGACTATTTTGTAACTGCCAATTTGTACTACTTAATCCATTCACCTTTTTCACCCTGTCTTCCAACTCTCTTTCCATCTGGCAACATCAGTTTGTTCTCTGTATCCAGGAGTCTGTTTCTATTTTGTTTGTTTGTTTATTTTGTTCTTTAAATTCCACATATAAGTGAAATCATGAGGTATTTGTCTTTTTCTGTCTGACTTACTTCACTTAGCATAATACCCTCTAGGTCCATCCATGTTATTGCAAATGGTAAGATTCTATTCCTTTTTATGGCCAAGTAATATTCTATTATATATATGTGCCACATCTTCTTCATCCCATCATCTATTGATGGACACTTAGGTTGCCTTCATATCTTGGCTATTGTATATGCAATGTCCTTCTATTCTATTACAACTGACTTTATTTTAAAGTCTATTTTGCTGATGTAGTTTTCTTACCCCAGCTTTTTTTTTTTTTCATTTCCATTTGCCTGAAATATTTTTTCCATCCCTTTACTTTTAGTCTGTGTGTGTCTTTCGATCTGAAGTGGGTCTCTTGTAGGCAGCATGTGTATTGTATGGGTCATGTTTTCTTTTCCATTCAGCCACACTGTGTCTTTCGATTGGACCATTTAGTCCATTTACATTTAAAGTAATTATTGATAGGTGTGTAGTTATTGCCATTTTATTATTCATATTGATGTTCTTTTTTTTCTGCTTCTTAAATAAGTACCTTTCACATTTTTTGTAATATTGCTTTGATGATGGTGAACTCCTTTAGCTTTTTCTTGTCTGTGAGTTGTTTATTTTTAGAGTTTAATATATTTTCACAACTTTTAATGTAATGTCTGATAAGCATTTACTGAACATTTAACTAATAGGAAGTACTGTGCTGGCTCAGAAAGTGATACAAAAGAGGTAGTATTATGGTTTTTGCCCTAAAGTAAAGTCATATGTTACAATATAATTTTAATTGACTGTACAAATTTGATCATACTGCTATGCAAGACATAGCATATATCAAGTGTGTAAAAACTGAGAAGAGACATCTGAAAACATCAAGGATAAAGATTTATACCACATTGCTATTCAACAGTTTAGAGTTAAACCCTTTCTATGTGTTTTCTAATCTATCCCAGCAAAAATAATAGTTTATATGTATTGATTTCTGCTTACTACATAGAATAGGCACTGTGACAAATTCTTTAATATCTTATTTAATGTTCATAATAACATAGGTAGGCACTCCTTTTATTCCATTTTCTAGATCATACAGCTAGCCAATGGCAGAGCTAAGTCTTGAATTTTGGCTGCCTAATCAGGAAAAAGCAATCCACCATTTACTACACTGCTTCATAAGCACCCAAGCTAACTGCTTGATCTAGATGGGGCCCCATATCAGATAACCCATCTCAAGGAAGCCAACATTCACTGTCAGGCTGTTCTCTATATTTTTATTTCATTCTCTTCTGCAGCAACCTGAGCCTATTGTCTTTACTTAAAAGTTGCCTCAACATTATGCTAAGTGAAATAAGTCAGACAAAGAAAGACAAATACTGTATGACCTCACTTATACATGGAATCTTAAAACATCAACCTCATAGAAACAGAGAGTAGAATATTGGTTGCCAGGGACTTTGGGGGCGGGAGAAATGAGGAGATGATGGACAAAGGGTACAATTTTAAGATGGATAAATTTTGAGGATCTAAGGTAGACCAGGTGACCACAGTCAACAATCTGTAATGTAAACATGAACCTTGCTATGAGAGTAGAGCTTTAATGTTCTCACCATAAAAACAACAACAAAATGGTAATTAAGTGATGTGAAAGATGTAATTAACTTTATTGTGGTAAACATCCCACAATATGTATGTGTAGCAAATCACCACATTTTACACCTTAAACTTACACAATGTCCTATGTTAATTATATCTCAATAAAGCTGGGGAAAAAATAAATGAAATTTTAAAATTTTCTCGAAAATTTCTAGGTTTCTTTATTTCAAGAATTGTGTTTTATCTTAGTCTCCCTCCTCTGTCTTAACACATAATTTTAACATGCAGAAAATTTTAATTCAGTTCTAACAATACATGAAACAATGGGAATACGTTAGTGAAACTGTGAAGTATCCACAGCCATCATTATTACTATGATAAACTTAGTTAAGATATCAAAAAAAAAACCCACAAAATACATATTGAACTCTAACTATGTACATGGCATTGGTGTAGATTCTGTGACACATACGAGAAATTGAGAACAGAGACCCTGTTCTCAAGAGGGTCTCTTGAGAGCAGCTGCCAAAAAAGATAAATACATGAAAAGATAAATAATTCAAGAGTTATTTCTACACAAGAGAATAAGAACAAAGCTTATCTCAAGGTGTTATGTGATGACTAATTTGTTAGCATATTACACAGAAAACAGCTTCTGTAGTAAAATCATGTGAAGACTCTAGATAATATATATTCAAGGTTTCTTTAATCAACAATTTCTCATATCTTTTGTATAGTTAATGTTCATTGTGAATTCCTAAGAGTTTCATACTTTGTAATGTTTTCCAAACTTGTTTGGAAAAAGAACACTTGTTACATGAGATTTCATTGCTTTTGTGGAAAAAAAACCCAAAAAACAACAGAACTGTCTTCTGTGGGAAACCTTTCAAAGAACTAATCGGGTAAATGTTATGAAATATATACCATGCATGCTGCAACCTCATATGCCAACTTCATGGTCCACATTGCTCATGGCTTCCCTTTCTAAGAGTTGGGACATGGTCTCACAATTCTCAACAAAGTACTCTGTCTATTCACTCCCAAATGATTAAGTATAGGTGGTGAAACATTTTTTGCCATCCCTGGAATTAGTATATGAGTCAAAGGAGAAAGAAACCACTGTGATCTGGAATAAACCAGCTTCAAAGAGGAGATAAATATTGAACTGAGCTTCGAAATGTGAATGAAAAATTCCTTCATTAATTCTAAACTTTAAGCTTTTTTTTACCTAGATGAAATTATTTGCTTACTCAATCTTTCCTTTACCGTTTTGGAGAAAGGAAGGTTAAGGGACAAAAATGGAAACAGACACACTGCCAACTATAATTAGGCTGAAAATAGTTACTAAATATAGTCATTCATGTGTCAAAGGACTCATGAGAACTACTGAATAAGCACTGCTGATGGGACCTGCGTTTCTTTAGGCAGGCCTCCCCAGCCTTTGGGTGCTAGTTGTATAATATTAATGGTCACATCTCAAATTTCTCTGCCTCTTAGTCTCACCTGCATAGGAGATAGAAATCGGTCCCATGAAAAGTTAGCCCCTGCATCCCTGCCCAACTATCTCCAGAAGTCCTGAAAGAGTATCTCCAAGTTTTCATAATCTTCCGTCTCTCATCATTATCAGGCTGTGGCCTAAGCTGCTGCAGCCAAACACTGTGAGGAGAAGCCATGAGAGTGCTGATGTCAATAAAGCTGTTTGTTAGTGCTCCTCAAACGGCAAACGCTTGAGATGCCTACGTGGCACTGCCTTCCCTATAATTTTCTCTAAAGTAAAGTCCCTCTGTGTTGCAAAAAGGAAGAAGGATGTCCCCCTCCCTGCCATGTGTCAACACTCATCACTTTAGAATTAAGACAGAGTTGTCTCTGCTTTGTGCCCCTTGTCTTCCAGAGTCACTTGTGGAAATATTTTCTTCAGCTTCTGTCTGGAGCACCTTGTTGGGAGACAATTCTCCATGGGTCTCTCACATATCTGCACATCTTATGAGAGCAGAGACACCAGCTGTTTTGTTCTGAATTCTCTTTTTGCATGACATGTGATCATGCTCAATTAAATAGGCGATAATAATTTAATAATCAAATGTTGTATAACAAATGATTTTTTAAAAAGGTTCAATCTTAATAAGCATATAAAAGTTGGTTTATATTATGAATGCAGTATATTATATAGTAGATAATTTAATATTTAATACAACTGGGAGCCTTTTTTAAAAAGTCAGACCCTGCGGGAGGTCCAGGGGTTCCCTTAGGTGGAGGCAGAGACTATGAGGAAAAAGGAAAAAACGCGCAGAGACACAGGAGCGCTTTTCCAAGAAGAGAAGTGTCTCACTTTATTCTTACAGCATGTCCCTTTTATACTGGGCAGTTGACCTTTTCCAGAGTTAAACTTTTGCCCTTTTGGAAGTTGTTTTTCTCAGAACTTTTCTTCCTCCTGGTGTTTCTGTTACAGGGTACAGCCTGACCTGTTCTATGCTAATGACTAACTTATCCTAATGTTTCAATTTCTACCTATAATGGCTTTGTGGCAGGAGCTGAGTTCCTGCCCTGGCGCCTAAAGGATGTTTACTACTTAGCAATTATTTCAAACACTACTGGCTAAACAGGATCTTAAGAATTATAAGGTGCATAACTTGTCTATTACTAAGAAACTAACAGTAAAACAGAATTGTCGTAATATGTCTAAAACTCACTTATTTGGTTAAAGTAAATAAAACAATCAATATAAGATGGGGTGTCAGATCTTTATCCTACTGGGGGCATCCAAAGGGGAATTTAAATTTTCCAAGACTTAAAGCGTATCTGTTTCTCAGTCAGAGCTTCAGAATTTGTCACAATAGCAGTGCACTTGGCCATGTCAAACACTGAGGCGCAGCCGGCTCCCAACAAGACCCCCTTCTGACTCATAAGATATACCTTTTCTAATATTAGAATTGCAATGGAATTAAGATACCATTGAGTCTAGCCCCTTTGTTTTTCTGAAAATCACCATGAAGCCCAGAGGGTGGGGTATATTTCCTTACAGATGGCTAATGACAGAGCAGAACCAGAACCTCCCATTGATGAGCCTTCTGCTGAGGAGTTCTCTCTACAACCTTGCCATGCCAGACTCCAGGCCTTTACACCTGCACTGGGCAAGCCCCTCTAAGACCACTCAGAGAGAGATGATCTCCCTCCCTCAGAACAGAGATGAGACAGTCTCTTCATTGCCATAAATCATGTAAATGCAAACAAATCCAATAGGCCCAGACGTTTAAAAATGAGAAAGAATTCCTTCCTGATATATATATATATATATATATATATATATATATATATATATATGTATATATATGTGTGTGTGTATATATATATGTATATGTATATATATGTGTGTGTACATATATGTATGTATATATATACATATATAAAATATTATATATATATATATATTTTTTTTTTCTTTTTATACCATGACCCTAGTAGGAGATCAGTGGGATCGCCCTGTTCTGGGTGGGAGACAAGACTGAATGACATGGTGAATTCATGGAGTAACTCGCTGCAGCAGCCTTCCTTCTTCCCCAGGAAGCACATCCCCAGGAAGAATCAACTGTGACGGAGCCACAACTATGACGGAGCCATTGTGAAGTAGGAGAGATGATGGAGTCAGGAACTACCGTAATTCCCCATGTATAAGACACTCCCATGTATAAGACGCACCTTAATATTGGGGCCTGAAATTTGAAAAAAATGTATTACATGAAGTGATTGAAGTCAAGTTTTATTCATCGTAAAATTCATACAACTCCTCATCACTTGCAGGAAATGCAAGTAAAAAAAACCCTACAACCACTGTATAAGACGCACCCAGTTTTTAGACCCCAAAGTTTTTGAAAAAGGGTGTGTCTTGTACATGGGGAAATATGGTAACCCCAACTCTCACTTTCCATCTCCAAAATCTATGGCTCACGAGCACTTACAAATAGAAAATGTAGCTATTCCACAGGAATATCAAAGAAACTAAAGAAATTTGGTATGCTTGTTTTATCATCCTGACATATAGGAAAGAAAACTCTGAGGTTATCTTGAAACATTTCCATCTCTCTTTCGCATCGCAAACTCAGTTGAGACCAGCCTGGCTCCTGAGTCACCTTCCAGCTTTGCCACCCTGTCCCCTCTGTCCTGGGGTCAGTCAGGATGCCATGAAGACATCCAGCTGATGGCCGGCTTCTGGGTTTTCCTCTTTCGTAAAGCAATGTCAACCATTTTAAACAAGAACTGGCTCTTACAGGATCAAGATGGCACTGGTGGCACTAAAAATAAAAAGAGAAATTTGGAGAAGAGATAGAAGGGGGGAAAATGAGGTTATCAGGAAAGGACTGATTTATTTTTCCCTCTTTTTAAATTGCTCTATCTTGGATATCAAAATGCTAGGTTACAGAGCCCGCTGATTTATAGACAATATTCTTTTTATGACATACTTAGAGCACCATAGGTGCTTATGAAACATTTATCACATGCCTATGATGGGCCGCATACTGGACTGTTTCTCATATATATTTTCTAATTTAATTTAATCCCCTCAACAACATTGTAAAGTACTATCATCTCTATATCCCAGATAAGGAAACAGGGTCATAGGAAATTCTAAAAAAAGTGATTGAAACACCCTGCATCTGGTAATTCCAGGTTACTACTCATGATGTCCTCTAAAAAAATCAGGTCAGTATGGTTTTTCTCACGTTTGTGGTGAAAAGAACAACAACAAAAAAAGATATGCAGTCATATCTAAATTATAAACCCTGCTCCTAACATCAAAATTTCAAATTCATAGGCTTCTCATTAAATGCAGTCCACTCTAAATAGGCTTTCCTCCGGGCTTTCCCAAAACAGCAGGCTGAGTAATGTCACCCAAATGTGTAATGATTGAAAATGAGCCTATCTGTGTTGGGTGTATGGGAAGGTGAATAAACTGTGCTGCGTTTCCTTTCTCAATTTCTGCAATTGAAATAGACAGAAGAGTGCAACAAACCAGAGACCAAAGCATCACCCTTAAGATGAATGGCGCAGATGTGTGGCGACCATAGTCTCCCTCACACCCCTCAGAACTGGGTTGACGGCACTTCAGCCTTGTCCTCGGTCCCTCGCCTGTGTGGGGCGGGGAGAAGGGAAAGCAGAGCCTTTCCTTGTGCAGCTGGTGGTATGGAGGACAGAATGAAGAGCTTGTTAAGCAGGCAGGCAAATCCCGAAGACAAAGGAAAGGAGTAAAGAGATGAGTTATGAGCTACGCATACCCAGTTCCTTATCCCCAGCTCAGCTTTAAGCAAAAGCACTCTTCTCTCCTAAGGAGATGGAGATAGGGCAGAAGTGACCCGCTAATTCTGTCCCTTGTGCAACCTCGAAGTCTGCACATGCGCGTGCGTGTACACACATTAGAGCGAGAGGGGGAAAGAGAGAGAGAGA
>NW_017731504.1:702866-714899 GCF_001890085.2 Hipposideros armiger
GAGAGAGAGAGAGAGAGAGAGAGAGAGAGAGAGAGAGAGAGAGAGAGAGAGAGAGATGTGCTACTGTCATATAGTCAATTCTCTTCATTTTGGACATGTTGGGCTTCCGGCACTTCAGTACATGATCGTTTTATTCATAACGGTTAGTAGGAAACGAGAAGTGAAATAACACAGTCCTGTAGTGCATCAAGTCGAGATTTAAAAAAGGGAAACCCTCACTATCACTTGTATCATACGTGTAAGATAGCCTGTATATGTAAAGATCTGAAATTACATAGAAAAGAAAAAGAAAATATCCACTCAGGATTGAGTGGCCAACTGTTGATTTACATTTCAGAATAAAGGAAAGCCGCCAACTGACTCACTGCCCCTCAGCAATGACTCAGCAGGTGGAGAGCTGGCTTCTGTGCAGGCAGGAAGGGGTAGGGGTGGGGATGAAGCAGGGTCTGTGTTTGATGAAGACACCTCCTTTTAAAATGGTGCTGAGCGAAGAGAGGGAAAAAGTCAAAATTAAAAATGACTTAGTTGTCCCACACAACCTCTCTTTCTTCCCTTCTTCCTCCTCTGGGAAATGAGGTGCAGGGCTCATGTGCAAACTGCAAGTGAGACCAGCCAGGGACCACAGCAACCTCTCTGTAGCTACAGGAATTTAGGTCTAGCAGCTCAGTTCTCAGATTTGGAATCACTACTACAAGTTCTTGTCCTAAGGGCTATCAGAATTTCATAATCAAATATTGGACATACCACTTCTGTCGTTTCTGAGTTCCTCAGCAATAAGATTAAGACGCTTAATTTTGCAGCTCTGACCTCCCAATAATTTATACAACATTTGCCATGCCCCCAACTGATCGATCACCAGAGAATCTAGAGGAGACATCAACGTTCATTTCATTTACTTTGCATCAGAGGCACAGGTAGAACTCCAGCCCTGGGTTGATGCCATTTCTCTTGGTTCAAGCATTTCACTAGAAAACAGCCACAAAACACTATGTAAATATTTATCGAAAGCCTAGTGGCATATGGGATGCACCATGCTAGGCAGAGTGAAGAACAAACCAAATAAGAACCCTGACTTCATGGTGCAAACAGCCTAGAAGACCTTTCTGACCTTCATCTACCCAGATCTCACTTATTCTTAAAGGTTCTCACTGGAACCATTCCCAAACCACTGAATTCCAGGGCCTCTCCCTCGTATGATCCCAGAATAATCAACTGCCTTTACTCTCAGCACTTTGTATATTCTAAGTCTTGAACAAAACTCAGGTTCGGCTGCATGCCACTCGCGAGACAAGGGAAAGAAAAGTAGATTTGTTCAAAATGCCGACATTCTGGGAAGATGGCAGACTATTGACTCAAAACCACCTTCCCTGTTCCTAGACCAGTCAGAAGGTTTTATAGTTACACAAGAAGCAAAACAAAGAAGAGGCAGTTAGTCAGGTGACTTGTCCAGGAAGACATCTTCTGGGGTCTGGTTTGTCCCGAGATGGTTACCTCAAAACTGGTCTTAGGGGTGATTCATCTGTCATCTGACAGAAAATTGCAGTCCAGAATTGCCGCCTGATTGCCAGTGTACGGATAGCTGAGGGCTGACTCAGTTTCTTGCAAGTTATTGTTCTGTTAATTAACTAGATCAACAAGGTTCGCATGTAGCCTTGGGAAATTAAATCGGGCAGTGAGAGAGAAAAACAAAGAAGAGGAAAAACAAAATAAATAAACCACAAAATAAAGTTAATCAAACTATAAATCAGTAAACCAAACTAGATTGCTAAATCCTTAAAAGTATATCGTCACCCTTACAAAACCACCTAAAGGCTCCAGGACCCTTAGAAACAAAATAACCACAGACACTGGAGCTTGAACCATCCTTCTCTTACTGTCAGGAATTTTAACCTGGGGTATAACCTATATACCCCAGGTTAACAAATACCTTTGGGGCAGGCCACAGAGGGAGGTCTGAGAATCACCTGAAATTATATGCAAAATTGCATGTATTTGCTGTCTCTTGAGGAAGCATGCAAAGCTTTCTTAGGATTCTCACAGGATTACTGGTGCCAAAAAGGGTAAGATCTTCTGTTTTACTAAGCTTTAAGCAATTATGTCACTTTTTAAATCACTACAATGAGGCTGGCATCCATTTTACTTGAGCTCTAATTTCTAACAACAAAGAATGTGACTTCCAGGAATATGTTCTTTTTTGTTTTGTGCCATTAAAAAGTTTAAATGTAAAAGTTCAGTGGAGGTCATAGTAAAGATTTTTACCTATTTTAATATGTAAATTACCCAAGGGCTTAAACCAGCTTGCTATCTTTTTACACTATATCATGGAGGAGAAACTTGGGCACCTGACAGAACGAGTGGTAATTAATTCTCACACATTATAGTGAGAATCATAGCCATTAGTGCCAAAAACTAAAGCTGAAAATTATTGAAATGTGTGTCTAATAGAACTGCCTTGTCACTCTCCATTTCTGTCATTTGATATTTACATTAAGACCATCAGAAAGACCTCAATGAATAAAAAAAATTAATTCTCAATCTTATAGGTAAACATTCCTACACACATTTTATACTCTAGTCAACTTTTCGCACACCAGAAACAGCTGCAGCAGCAATATATATTTTGCGGGGTGGGGAGGATGGGGGGGTGGGAAGGAGAAGGATTCTTCAATAAATATTTGAAACAATTAATAAATACTTTTCCCTTTAGATGACAGTTGTAAAAGCTTAGAGAAAAGGAAAAAAAAAACCTTCAGTTTTATGATTGCCTTTTGGCTATTTTCTATGTTGTGTGTAATCAGAGGGGGTAAAGAGAAATAATATATTAGAAAAGTTCTATAAGATCTTTGTAATCAAAACCCATACAGAAGAAAGGATGCATGTAGCATTAAAGAGAGAAGGGAAAGGCCTCTAACATCAAGCTCCTGAAGGAAAAAAACACTGCAGAAACAGTACATAATAATAGTCTTGTACGGTTCTTAAATAAGAGGTGTTACGTAAATTTAAAAATTGTACGTTTTCATGTTAACCCTTATGACAGACACTCCTTCAATATTAGCGCATGAATTATTGCTGTTCTCACTGTAGAGACGAAATAAAGTGGAAAGTGATGTGCCAACCCAGGACGGAGAGCAGACTAATAACAGAAAGAGAGACAGCGCCAAGAGACAAAGGCGCATTTATGTCACAGAGGTCCTGCTGCCGATCTGCTTCCCTCAGAAACGTAAAATGCCATAACACTAGATGCCTTTCGAGGTGAGAATTATTAAGGAAAGACAGCGCCATCTTTCACATTATAATCTTTAAAGCTTTAAACTAAGAAAGAAGATAGCTCCTTGGCTTTTGTAGTCCAAAGTCCTGTAAAGCATCATTGCAACTAAACACCCAAACCAAAAATGGAGTTTTTCTTAAAATTAAGGCTATACTTACATATTAACACACCTAAATAAGACAATGCTGCAAACTACACAGTATTCATAATTAAAGCCAGGTAAGACATTCTTTAATTTTTACACTTTATGATTTCTGGATTTGTTTAAATTTTAAATCCTCATTTCCTATGCGATCACTATGTATTCCGTATCTTTTAATTTTTGCTCTTCTCTAAATGAAATATAGTGTAACTCAGGAATGAGACAGCAAGTGAATCCTGGGCTTCACCCATCACATAATTGTTTCTAAAAAGATCTGCTAAGTGAGACCAATTCAGTGTAACAGAGGTGTTTAAAAAGACTAACTCACTGAGTTTATTCACTAGTTCCATTAAAGGAAGGAGGTGAATTGTTAAGCAAAAACAGTTCTCTTTCGTTTTCTCTTCCTTTTTCCGGCCATTTATTTTTATGGCCACATCAATTCTGCACATCAGGACTTATAAAGCACTGTAAAAAGAGTGTCAATCATAAGCTACAGGGAGCAGAGGTTTAAAGGTAATACTGGGGAAGGAAACCAAGAGGTGAAGTTGAGAATTACAGAAACTGAACAACCTTATATAATATATTACCAGCAAGAGCCAAGCATACTAGAAAGAACTGGAGGAAGATGACAGGGAGGAGAGATTACATAAAATACTAATGTGCCCCAAGGGTTCCGGAACTAAATGGTGAGGGGTATGTCTAGATAAGCTAGAGAGAGTTCATTGTAAATTTGGAGTTCAGAGTATAAAATGACAGGAATAAAGAGATAAGTGCCTGAGCACCTAAATTGATGACAAATGCATTCACAGGCATTCCCACAGGGGGTTGGAGGATGCGCTGATTACCTGTGGTTCCCTAGAGGCCTGAAAGACTTAATATACAGCACAGGGGGATGTATGCTGGGTACCTCAGTCACCTCTATGGTCAGTGCCATTAATACCAGGCCTGTAACCATCATTACTGAGCTCTGTCTCTCATCCATGTCATAGCTGTTTCCAGGGTCATAATTACCTCCATCTACCTGATCTCAATTACCTCTCCTGCCATTTAACTGCTTCAGGTCATTGGGGAAGCAATTATTAAATCCCTATCCCACATGCTAAATGATCCCTCAGGAACGGAGAAAAGTTATCATAAGTTCCCTTTATGAAGAAAGCAATGTGCTTCCTAGCCACTCACAGAAATGGGCTCAGGAGAGACCCAATGTACATCTTAACAATTGTCCACAAATGCATTCATTCATTCATTCATTCATTCATTCAATAAAGATATACCAAAAAAAGAGTTTTTGTGACCCTGGAGGTATAGAGTTGAAAAGCCAGTTTCTCCCCTTAAGAAGCTCACAGTCTAGAGGGCAGATCGGCATGCCAACAATAACAATACAATATGTTGATCACTGCTAGGTGGGGACCCAAACCTGCCAAGAGCTCTAGTAAGACTACATGGAGGCTCATGGAGAACGGTCAGGAGAAGGAAAGTACTACCTGAATATCTCCTAAGAAATGAGTAGAAATTTGCCTGGGTAATAAAAATATGAAGGGGTCCCAGAAAGAGACCACACAATTTTAGTTATCATAATAAAGTTATCATTACCAAATATTATGTGAAAAAAAATTATCATTCCATCATCTCTTCAGAGGCATTCATCTTATTCTTTTGGCTCCTGGTTTCATATGATTTTAAAGTGTCATCATGAACATTTATTGACACCACAGAGTGGAAGTGGCCCTCTCACCGTAAGTGTCACTCTACCCAGATTGCCTTTTCAGTGTGACTGGGCTCTATCACTTCTTCCAGCAGATAGTGTAACATCACTTCCTGATTCTTCCTGTCTTATAAACACTGTACGTCTTTGCTTTCCTCTCTGTCCCTTGGTCCAATGCAGCAGCTCTAATGTCAATCTCATTCTTTTCTATTTCTCATGGCTAGAAAGAAAAAATAGTAGAAGAAGATGGCTTCACTTTGGCATCCTTCATAACTACTTGGCTTGTGTAACACCAGATTTAAGCTCTCTGATTAACATGCTCTTATCCCTTTGGGTCAGCTCCCCTGATCAAATTTCAAAGACCTTCCTGGTTCCTGTTCCTTCAGTCTTTTGTCTTACTCTGCACAGGACAGATGATATTCAGGTGGGAGGGCTCAGGTTCTTGTAAACATGGCCCTCAGATTTTGTGGGGGTAGTAAAAGACCTTCAATAATTTTTCATGATCTGGGGGAGGGAGGTTGTCACTTTGAGGGGTAAAAAGTATAACTATTGCACTGTGTGTACACCTGAAACTAATTTTAAAAATAAATAAATAAAATAAAATAAAATAAAATAAACACACACACACAAATAAGACAATTACTAACTCCAGGAAAAACAAAAATTATGGAAAAATAAGAAATAGAATAACAATAGTAATAAAATTAAAAATAATAATAATAATAATTTTTCATGGTCACAACCATTAAAGGCACTTGATGAATAGTAGAGACTATATGTGTAACATAAAGGTTACAAATATTAATAATGTTTGATTGTTAGCAAGATAGCTATAACTCTACCCATTGTCTCCCAACTCAAAAAAGCATATTAAAAAGGACATAAATTAGCATAACTTTTACATAGATAATCTTGGCTCTACCATTTTAATTTATAGTTAGCTTACTCAAAAACATTAGCATTTTAAATATTAGTAATATCATTTATTATTAGAGCCATCTCTCCAATGGTTATTTCATGTCAGTCACCTGGCACCATAGCTGGTTGCATTAGCTCTACTAGCTATACTACGCGACAGAATACTGGTTTGTCAAAGCTTGTTTGCTGCATTCTGGTGTTCTGGGAATCTCAATGCTATATCTGCATGCTATATGGAACGGTGAGCAGGACACGCTTTATGCCTTGGTCATACATATGGTAGAACGGCCTCTTTATTGAGAGAGAATGAAAGACAGGGTAAGAGACTGAGAGAGTAGAGCTAAAACTTAAAGCTCTTAATCAATTCCTCCTCTTGGTCAAAAGAAGAATGAGAAGAAGGAGGTGGACAGAGAGGAGGAACAAAAAGTTTCACACATATTAAGCACTTCACTCCTCAAAATAACTCTATGAAATAGGTACTGTTATTATCCCATTTTACAGGCTTCTGAGAGGTGAGTAATTTAGCTAAGAGTACAGAGTCATTAAATGGGACTACTTTGAACCCTAACCTCTCTGGCTCCATATATCATTCCTGTAAAAGCCTGCCTCCTGGAGAACATTATTCCTCAGTAGGAGTCCCTCACTAGGCCCCAGTCTGCCATGTTATTTTCATTCCAAATGTCTCCATATCTCTAGCAGGAACTCAAAGAGAGAGAGTCAGCTCATTTCCTATTCATCATGCACTTTTTGACCATCCTCACAGCTTCACCCAAATCAATAGGCTTATATCCTCCCATTACAGCTTTTCACTGTCCAATAAGCCCGAAGTAATTAAACACCTGGACAAGTTTATGTTAGTATCAAACCTAGTATGTTCATTTCTTTGATAAAAATAACCAGTAGACTTGGATATTTTTGGTAGAAAATTTTAAAGTCTATTGTTCTTTATTATAGTTACTACTACTACTAAGAATAGTCTCTAGATGTTCATTTCAACTTACTTGAATTAGAGATAGTTCAACTTCTAAAGTCTTCATAAATTCCTGCTTCAAATAGCTTTAATAAAAAAATAATAACCAACCAAATCTTTAGTTTTTTCACATTGCTAAACAAATAAAAAATGTAATCAAAATGTCTGTGATAACTATATAGTGTGATTTTTCTAAAAATGAAATGCCCATCTCTTTCTGGGTTGACAAATACATTTTTATTAACCATGATTGTGTGGTAGTAAAGGTAAAATAAATGGAGTCTGGAGCTGGAATGTAAGGATTTGAAATTTGACCCTGGCCTTGTTTTTTTTTGTTTTTTTTTTCTTTTGGCAGTTTTTGGCAGAGAAAAAAACCTGCTTGACTTCTCTGAACTTCAGTTAAATAGACAAATATTTAGAACAGTGTCTGGTATTGCCCCGAATAAGACTTAACCGTTATTAACACACAGGGAGTATTTGCTACAAGCAATCCCTCGAATTTAATTGGGAATCCTTGTAAAGCAAGAATACCTAATCTACAAATTGCCTCCAAATGTAATGAAATTTTAATACTAAATTTAACAATTAATGAAGGTGATATAACAGTACACTTTGGAGATATTTAATTAAACATTTATTGTTTCAATCTTACAGCTTTCTTTTAATATTCTGAGCCCCCTTTTTCTTTCTTTCCAGTCTCAAATATTCTTATTGGCCCTTGAAAACTGGATAGGCCCTAAGCACTGTATCTATAGTGCTTGATGGATAGAATGGCCCTGGCTAAGGCAAACAGGGCAGCTTTGAACGCTACCTTTTCTGGTTCCAAATACCATTCCTCTGATAGTCTGCCTCCTGGAGAACATTATTTCTCAGCAAGAGTTTGAAAAGGTTTCTAGAAGTTTGGGTAAAGTTACTGAACAGAGATTCAAAGATAAGACAGTAAAGCAAAATCCCAGATATCACTGATGAGCCAAAATTTTTAAATTACTTTGTCGAAATTCAAAGTTTATACTAAAACCTAGGCCAAAGCTGGCCCTGCAATTAGGCATACATAGGCTAAAGGGTGAGCATTAGAACTAGTACTGATCCAAGAAGAAATAGTGTCTCTAACAGAGTGGAGCTGCACCTTGAGAGACTGAGTTATCATGTCCCTTTAATTCCAAAATGTTCAGTCTTATGTAACCAAAAGAAAAAAAAATTAAATTTTTACCTCAACACATAAAATGCACAAAATATTTAATATTTGAAAGGAAATGGATTTAAAATATTATGATTTTTAAACACCTGTAAAAAGAAACATGAGAGAAGTATCATGTAACTTTAAAATTAAGGAAGTGGGGGCCGGCCGAGTGGCACGATGTTTAAGAACTGGCTTGGGACGCCAGAGGGCCCCGGTTCAGATCCCACATATGAGGGCCAGTGACACTGCCCTCCACAGCTAAGATGCTCAACAACAGCTCAACCTGGAGCTGGGCTGCCGTGAGTCGCCAGCGATGGCGTAGGCTGCAGCCCCTGTGGCAGTGGGTTGCCATGGGCTACCGTATGTAGCCAGCAGCCAGCGTGAGCGGCCAGCAGCCGCAGTGAGCGGCCATCCAGAAGCTGGCGACTGATCTGCCTCACCGGGGAAGAGCACAATGATGGTGCCAACTTGAGCCAGTGAAGCAATGTCCTCCACAGCTAGACTGAAGAACAAAAGGACAGCAACTTGTCTGTTTTCCCCTTCCCCCAATTCCCCAGCACTGTTCCCATCCTCCCAATTCCCCAGTAAAAATCTTTAAAAAAAAATTTTTTTTTAAATAAAATTAAGGAAGTGGTTCCCAAAGTATAGTGTACGATGGACCATGAGGGCAAAGTATTTATAAATAATATTAGGGCACTATTTGACGTTTTCACTGTGTTGACATTTTCATTTTGCAAGGTGTACTGCAAAAGCAATGGTGGGTAAAACTGTTGGTACCTTATCACAAACAAAGGCAGTGGCACCAACCTGTACCAACAGTAACTGTATTTTTCACCTCCATTCATAGAAGTAGAAAAAAAGACAACAAAAGCCAGTTTAGCTCTAGAATGTCCTTGATGAAGCAGGAAAATTTTTTAATTTTATTAAATCTCAACACTTCAGTATGTCTTCTTAATAGTATGTGTGATGTAATGGATAGTACACATAAAGCACTTCTGCTGCTTACCAAAGTTGTCTTCATGAAAAGTGCTTAAATTTGAGTTACAAACCAAACTAGCTGCTTTTTCATGGAACATAATTTTTACTTGAAAGAAAAATTGGCAGCAAATTATAACACTCGTATTTGGGTATTTGGGCAAGCGTTTTTGGAAAAAAAAAAATGGATGTGAGGAGCCTGCCACTTCAAGGAAAACAACCTACAAGCTTAATGAATTACAAGTTTTTCAAGCTAAAATTCAAATTTTGGAAAATTTTATCTGCCACCATGAGCTTGGCCTCTTCCCAATACTCAAAGACTTTTCTGGTGAGATCGGTGGTGATATCAATATGATATTATATAATAAGTTATTATTTGGAAGATCTGCATAATTCAGCACACCATTATTTTCTAAACAACCAGTACATGATATTATACATCCATTGAAAATGGAAGATAGATCAGTGAATTTTAATGTAAAAGTGTTGATCTGGTCTAAGATTTCACATTGCAACTAACTTCTAAACAATTATTTGTCAAATTTGGGCAGAGTTGCAAAGAATAAAATCCTCAATTGTCTGAAAAGGCTACTAAAATACTCTCACTTTTCCATTTACACCTTTCTATGAAGTCATATTTTTTTAATATACTTCAATCAAAACATTTCACAACAGATATAATGCTTAAGCAGAATCCAGGTGTCTTCTATTAATCTAGGCATTTAAAACATTTGCAAATATGTAAATAATGCCACTCTTACTATTTTCTTTTGGAAAATGTAATTATTTTTCATAAAAATATGTCATTTATGTTAACATGTAATAGGTTTATTTTTTATTTTAACAAATTAATATCTTAAAACTGTCTTAGTCTTGACTAAGAAAAACATTCTTAATTTCTAATATGGAATATTGATTAATATAACCCACATAAACAGAAGTTTTGTGGTCCTCAATTTTTATGAGGAAAAACAGTCCTGTGACCAAAAATTTTGAGAATTACTGCCCTAAAATTACATGTATTCTGAGCCAGCAGCCACTGTGACATCAGCATCGGGTCAGTAATTACCACATGAAGGATTCAGTTGACCATTATTTCACAGAGCTCTCTAATTACACTGCCTTGTAACACCTAAGAGTGCCTACTCTCGCCCTTGGTGTTCTCCATAGCTCATTCTACAATGTTACCAAGAAAGACATCCAACAAATAGTAAGAGAAAGACCATTTCCTTCTGACACTGCTTCTTTCTTTGATTGTCGTCTGGTCTCCCAACACCTTGCTACTTGTTTCATTGTAAAAGATGTACAAACTTCAAACCAAAAGGATAAAAGCTGCTGCTGAGCAGATGTGGACTTCAAGTCTCTCCAAGATCAGACAATTTCTCAAAAATGTTTACCATAAATGTAACAATCAGCTCCTGGATTCAACTAGAAATTCACGTATGACTTCCTATGATTGTGACCAAGATGACATTAGTAGTGAAGAAGAAATGAATCTTACAGTAATACTGCAAGATATTAAAACTGCCCAAATTGAGCTACTCAGGCAAATGACTGACATTGTCAGTGTAATATCAAAAACACAGGGAAAGACTGATTTTTATCAGGAGCAACTGAAGGTACTAGAAACCAGAAAGAATGTTAATGAAGGCAGACAATGCATAATCACTAAAGATATCTTCTCTATGAAAGAAGACATTGATGCTTTAAAGAAGAAGGTGACGGAACTGGAAAACCAGAATTCTTGCTCCAGCATGCATTGTTTAGAAATTCTAGAAGGAGAAAAGGGTAAAGAGGTCATGGAACTGCTTCACAAGCTCACACAACCAGAAACTTTGAAAAACACATCGGCCTCTAAAGAATCTGAAACCTCTTCAGCAGAACCAGAGAGAATGCTCAGTTGTCACAAGCCCACTGATCATTTTGAAGAAAAAACAATTTCTCCCCAAATTAAAATTTTGAAGAAAAATAACCATCAAAATGCATTAAGCTTTGAAAGGGCAAAGCCAAATATTTATATTTACCCGGACTTCAGTACATGGATCAAGCTAACTTTTGTCCATGGAGGAAAGTGGAGGTTTTTTCTCAGTGCTACCAAGTTAGAAGAATTCATCCAGTGGTTTCTTTCTAGGCCAACCATCCCCCCTGAGGAACCACAACTTACAACCCAGAGATATCGTCCATTCGCTGGGCCTATCGTGAGCTTGACCACAATCTGTCTCTCTGTTATAAACTATATTTACTGTCTTTTTGGTTCTTCAAAAGAGGAAGTAACTCGACTATAGAGTTATATCCTGCTTTGCTTGGCACAAAATAAATGTAACCCGGTGGCTCTAAGCATTCACACATCTTTGTGGTTGCTGTAAACTCTTTGGTAGTTTGTTCACTGTGGGCCCACGATCTGTGAAGTTTCTATACATCTACAGTAAGTGAAGGCACATCATCCCATTGAACAATGGTGGTGCATTTTCTGTCAATGTTCTTGTTTTCTCATAGGCAATTCAGGAGGACTCTTCCAGTGCCCATTTCACAGATAATTGGAAGCAAAAGCAAAGGTGTCAAGGGAATGAGAAACACATTTGATAGCCCCAAGTCAGTTTTCTATATACTCTTACTTTAGAGGTCTTTGTTGATAAGATTTGTGATACCAGAGACAGACTCTACTAACAAAATTTTAAACAGCATAGATTGAAAAAGATAGCCACTGTCAGGGCTACTAATGTTACAGCTATAAAAATGAAGAGCATTGAAAGAATAAGCCAGGGGCCGGCCGAGTGGCATGTTGGTTAAGAGCTGGCTTGGGACGCCAGAGGGCCCCGGTTCAGATCCCACATATGAGGGCCAGTGACACTGCCCTCCACAGCTAAGATGCTGA
>NW_017731504.1:714920-757880 GCF_001890085.2 Hipposideros armiger
AGTGGCGTGATGGTTAAGAACTGACTTGGGACGCCAGAGGGCCCCGGTTCAGATCCCACATATGAGGGCCAGTGACACTGCCCTCCACAGCTAAGATGCTGAATAACAGCTCAACCTGGAACTGGGCTGCCCTGAATCACAGGCAACGGTGTAGGCTGCAGCCCCTGTGGCAGTGGGTTGCCGTGGACTACCGTATGTAGCCAGCGGCCAGCGTGAGCGGCCCTTAAGCCGCTGTGAGCAGCTGTCCAGAAGCCGGCGACTGATCTGCCTTGCCCAGGAAGAGCACAATGATGGTGCCAATTTGGGCCAGTGAAGCAACGTCCTTCACAACTAGACTGAAGAACAAAAGGACAGCAACTTGTCTGTTCCCCTTCTCCCAATTCCCCAATAAAAATCTTTAAAAATAAATAAAAAAAAGAAAAAGAAAGAATAAGCCAGAAAAATAGTCATTCCAAAATTGAGATTTTTTTTTTCACTGTCAGCTTCATTTCTATCAAACAATTAGAAAAGGGGGAAAAGGCTGAAAATGGTACTGGCTATTTTTAAAATTTTCATGAAATGAGAGAAATGCCACATCTTGTATTGTAGGTTTGATACAGAGGAAAAAGGGAGAATCTGGGGGATTTCAGAACCAAGTTAAATCTCACTGTACTACCATAGATTCTTATACGACAAAGTCTTTTTTTGTATGATCCATATACTAAATATCCAGGGTGGCCTTCATTTTTAGATACAATAGGTGATTGCTATCTAAATATAATTTTTCATAACATTATGCTGAATAACTACAAAAAAATGTATCCTTTAGCACATTACTCAGTAAATGAAATCTACCACTAGAGAGTCATTTGCTGTTAAACTATATTCTTGTTAAATGTACTACTTTAAACTAGTCTCAGTTAATAATTTGAAAGAGATCTTTGGCAATTATTATAGCTAAGAACATCCCAGTTTCAAGTGAAGAAAAAGGCACTAAGGTGGTTGGTTATAAAGGGAACTAGGGGAAGAGTATGATGAGAAGACACAATATTGTCTGGTGCCAGTCTGGCAGTAATTATATACTACAACACTTTTCATTTACAAAATGCATTTCATTTGGTCCTTCTTTACAAATTTAGATATGTACACAAATAACTTCTAAAATATGTCAATATGCTATGGCTGCAGCCTGGATGATACTACCATAAACCTACTTAGAGCAAGCCTATATATAAAACGGGTTTGTTTTTAATGGGATAGCTGTGCTAACAAAGTAAAGTGTCATCCTGGTAAAGGCACCAGCCATCTCTCTGTATTTACTCACTATCAGAGATATCCACAAAGAACAGCCAGAGTTCTAGTTCAGCATATCGGGTGTGGCCCTCACATCAGAGAGTAACTAGGGAAGGTAGGCAAATGATATCACACAGGCAAATGATATCACAAGTGAATCTGTGAGAGTAAAGAGTGACAAAGCTGGTATCTGCCTGGGTCATCTGAGCCTCTATGGACACACGCGTTCCCTTCCCCCCGCCCCCTTCCATGCCCATTCATCACTTGCTTATTGTTTCTGGAGAAGCAAAGAGTTTAGGGAAAGAACATAGGTCTGTGAATCAGAAGATAGTTCGGAACAGCCTTAAATCCTACACTTACAAGCTCTATTGGTTCATCTCAACTAGGTTTGTTTTGCTTTCTGTAAAAAGGGAATAGTTCTATTGATTTAGTAAATATTTCTTTAGTGTTAACTCATAGCCAGGATCATGGAGGATAAAGAAAAAGTATAAGACATTCCCTGTACTGTAGACACATAACACTGAATAGGATAAATAGAATGTGTGCACACATAATAACTTTAACGCATGATAGATGGGGAGGGACAGCAAAGAACAACATAAAAAGTGCTATGGTATCAAAAAAAGAGAGGTTAACAGCCTGTAGTACGAAGGTAAGGAGAGGAGGAGGTGGTGAGGGCAGTGTACCAGGCAGAAGAAAAAAAACCAACAAGCACAGGAGTGGGCCTGGAGGGAACATGGGAAATAGAAGCCACCAAGTATTTTATAAATGTCAAGTACCGACAGTCTATTATTTCAACCCTCTATGGATCTCATATTTCTCTTCAGGGATCCCCACCATGTTCATTTGAACCTGGTTTTTACCTACATAATAATGAGAGAGGAGGAGAAGGTGAGAGCGACACTACATGATTTTCTCAGAGTCTCCAACTTTCCCTGAAGATGACTGTCCTCTCAATTTACCCAAGAACCCCTGTGAGAAAAGAGGACTGTGCTTGTGAGTCCATTGTTTATTATCATCACCTAGATGTGATCTCATGACTCATTAAAATTATAACTCAACTTGTAACTACATGTGAGAAAATAATTGTTCACCAGTCCTTGCTTTCAAATTCACCTGCCTCTCACCCAGCTCACCTCCATCCCTCCTGGCTCAGAGGAAGCTAGGTCTCTCTTTTATACATTCCTCCTCCAGTGGCTTGCAGAGTCCTCTTCCTTCCTCCATCTTAATCATCACTACCAGTTCTCTGTACTCAGTTTACAGAAGTATGTGTTTGCCTTATCCCTGTGTCCCCCTCCTCCTTTGCTTATCTCCCATCATCCTCTTTGACTGAGAGGCCCACCCTCCTTGTCCCCACTTCCCATTCTCTCCCTGGCTGCTCATAGGATCATATTGTCCATAATCTTCTGGCCCTCTCCCTATCATTCTGGCAGATCCTTCTCAGTTTCTTAGATGATTCCTCTGCCACTAATCATTCCCTTAAAATATGTATGCTTCACTTAAATGACTCCCAAATCAAAGGACTCCTAACAGAGCCTTTTCTGGGACCTTCTAAGCTTTCATCCCAAGTTGCTATCTTCTCCACTTCGATGTCTAGAGCAGTCTCATACTCCTTACTCTTAAAATAAACCTTAATAATGCTTCCTTCTTCTAACTCACACCCATTTCTCTTCCAGTAGTCCTCTTGTTAATGGCATCACAATACAAGTTATCCACATCCCTACACTGGGAATTACTTTCAGCTTTTTCTCCCTCACTTGCTGTATCAATCTTCAAATCTTTCCCTATTTATCTTCAACAATTCACAAAATCCATCTCTATCTCTGTTCCTACATCTACCCTTTTGGTTCAAGCCTTAATAATATCTCCTTATAAAAATATCTCTTGCGTGGTATCCCAGCCTCCAGGTCCATAATCCAATTCTTAAAGGCAATTAAAAAAAAAGTTCTAAAATCTTTCATTGTTCCTCATATCAAGCAAAATAAAATCCAAATTTCTTAGCAGAGCCTACAGGACCCTTTCTACCCTGCATTTTTAGCTTTGGAAAATAGAGTTCCACAGTGGTAAACTACAATGGCTTTGGCATCAGCCTGACCTGATTTAAGATCTGCCTCTGTCACTTACCAGCTGTGTAAATTTGGAATTACATCAGAGTTTAAATCCCCAAGGTCTTTGTATGCTTATTCCTAAAATAAGAATGATAATCATGGGTTGTTGCCAGGAATGACGAAGATTATTATGTGAAGCTCTTAGCAATTTAATTGATGTACAGTAAGTGTGAAATAAATGGTATTTATTATTATTACTTCTTCATCCTCATCCTCCCATGATAATTTTACATGCAAATCACCATCCACCCACACTAAATGTCTTGCATATTTTTTCAAATCTTGTCTCTTTGTATTTTCTGCTCCTATTGCCTTAGATGCCCTTCTTTTGTCTGGCTAATAAGCAATAATTGGTCACTTGAGTCTCAACTCCAATATGTTTTCCTCAAGGTACCTTCCGTGATCCTTACCCTCGACCTCAGTCTCTCTGAGGCAGAACTGAGGGCTCCCTCAACAACCTCACCATTGATTTTACATGAGAAAGAATAGCATTTATTTCTACCATGTTGTCATTTTGTGTTCACATGTCTGTCTTCCTCACAAAACTAAGCTTTTTATGATAGTGATAGAAAGTTATGTTTATCTTGAATACCAAAATCAGTTTTATGGGTAGGTTCTCAGAAAATGTTTTTGAATTTTTTAAAAGGCAGAAAAGAAAACACCATTCTGCTCTACCAAAAAAAAATGGGTATATATTTGTATATAATTAGATGAATGTTTATAATGGGTATGTCAAACATGAAAACCATTGTGCATTCACCAAAATGTCTCAAACCATTGTTGTTGCTATTAAACACATTATCGGGGAGGCAGAACTGAACAGTGAAAAAAGCAAGAACATTCAAAGAAGCACAGACCTAAAAACAGCTATTTACTGAATGTTTGTTATGTATCAGGTACTGTGCTAGGAGCTGGGTGTACAATGATACATTTTATAACGATGTCATTTTGGCAGTTCTTTAAGCCTTGTATTCTTTAGTTTTCTCAACTATAAATTGAGAAGAATTTATGTTGTAAGACTGTTACGCTTGAGACAAGGTGTATAACCTGCCCAGAACAGTGCCCAATTAAGTAGGTACTTAACAAACGGTAGTCATTTCTTTCCTTCTCTAGGCAAGATATTAAAAGGGAGCATGAAGGGACTGGCTGAGTGGCTCAGTTGGTTAAGAGTTGGCTTACGAGCACGCAAGCTGTGAGCAACAGAGCCGCCGGTTCGATTCCCACATGGGCCAGTGATGCTGCACCCGAGTTGAGCTGTCGCTGAGCTGCCAACAGGGGGCAGGATGGCTCAGCTGGTATAACAACAAGATTTCCCGTGTGATGGTGGGCTACGCATACCTGCAACTAAGACTGAACTCGGCACCTTGAACTGAGCTGCCACCAGATGGCTCAGTGGATAGAGCGTGCACTCAACATTAAGGCTGCTGGTTTGATTCCCACATGGGATGGTGGCTATGCCCACCTGCAACTAAGACGGAACACAGCACCTTGAGCTTAGAGGCCACGAGCTGCTGACCAGAAGCCAGATGGTGACTGGCGCTCTCCACAATAAAGACTGAAGAACAACAACTTGGCTGGTCCCCTTTCCCAATTCCCCAACACTGTTCCCCTCCCCCCAATTCCCCAATAAGATCTTTTTTAAACAAGGGAGAGGGGGGAGCATGAGGATGAAGAGGACATGGACCTTGCCTCCAGGAGCTCACATTCAGAACTCTGCCTCCCTTTGTCAGTCGTAAAGGACTCCAGACAAACAACAAACCAACCAAGTGACAGGCTAAATACAAAAACTCCAAATCAACTCTTGACTTCTTCATCCAAAGATAGTGTGAAAGAATAAGACAGGATGTGAAGCTCTCCCCCTGGTGTGGGCATTCAACAATATTCCATCACCTGTAAGCCATTCACAACCTTTAAAATAAAAATAAGCACACTATAAAAATAAGCATCAGAGAAAAGTATTTGGGGAGAAAGGGAGAGACCCAGTTTAAGATAAAATAATTTAGTTTTAAATATTTGCTTGCATAGACAGACACTAAGAGCATTCTGTTCATTCACAGCAACATTTACCAACATTTATTGAAATCTGACTCTATGCTGAGCTAGACTCTGAAGAAATAGAGATGGAAAAGACACCGGTCTTGTCCCGAAGGAACATATTTTCCAGTGGTGCTCTCTCCAGTTGCTGATTATTTGGGCCTGTTGCTTAGATTTGGAGTAAATAACGACACACTTCACTTAAAACTTAATTTAGTTTGTTTTTGTTTTTTTAATGGGACACACACAACTCAAGTCTCATGTAGAAAAAGACATAGCTATTCCTAAAAGTAACATCTTAAGGTTAATTCTTCAAGCCACAAAAATACAACTTTTTCTGTATTGTTCTATACTTCCCTAAAGCATAGACAGTACCCAACATAGTCAGTTATGCTCCAAAACTTCATTTGTAAATCCACAGTGTACAAGTCAGGATGCATATTACAAAGAAAGATGATTAGAGCTGGATTTTTTTGGCCAACTACCGTATACCTAAGATATTGGTATTAATGAAACCATGGAGCCAAGCGTTAGTGTTTTCCCATGCCAAGTATGTTCAGAAAAATAACTACAAGAGCAGTAGCCCCAGCAGCTGAATCAGGGTCCTCACTCTCTTTGCTCTTCTTCTGTCTGCTAGTGGAGTGAAAATTTCAGATCAATGGCATTAAGGGTATACTTTGGGGAACAGGGGGACAAAAACAGGATCCAATGGGGGCCAAGGCAGGAACTCTGGGGATGAGAAGCTGACGTGGGGAGTTCTTGGGCAAGGAAGGAGAAAAGGGTTCCATATGGCTCCTGAGAATCTCGTCTAGGGAATACGGGTGAAGTGTGGCCAGGGTCATCTTTTACAGTGAAGAAGGATTGCAAGCTGAGCTAGAAGGGAGAGCATTGTACATGGAAAGCCCTTGGTGTAAGTCCTGGCACACAGTAGTGTTCAACAAATGGTGATGTGTTGGGAGCCAGCTGCGCCTCAGTGTCTGACATGGCCAAGCGCACTGCTATTGTGACAAATTCTGAAGCTCTGACTGAGAAACAGATACGCTTTAAGTCTTGGAAAATTTAAATATCCCTTTGGATGCCCCCAGTAGGATAAAGATCTGACACCCCTTCTTATATTGATTGTTTTATTTACTTTAACCAAATAAGTGAGTTTTAGACATATTACGATAATTCTGTTTTACTGTTAGTTTCTTAGTAATAGATAAGTTATGCACCTTATAATTCTTAAGATCCTGTTTAGCCAGTAGTGTTTGAAATAATTGCTAAGTAGTAAACATCCTTCAGGCGCCAGGGCAGGAACTCAGCTCCTGCCACAAAGCCATTATAGGTAGAAATTGAAGCATTGTTAGAATAAGTTAGTCATTAGCATAGAACAGGTCAGGCTGTACCCTGTAACAGAAACATCAGGAGGAAGAAAAGTTCTGAGAAAAACAAATTCCAAAAGGGCAAAAGTTTAACTCTGGAAAAGGTCAACTGCCCAGTATAAAAGGGACATGCTGTAAGAATAAAGTGAGACACTTCTCTTCTTGGAAAAGCGCTCCTGTGTCTCTGCGCGTTTTTTCCTTTTTCCTCGCCGTCTCTGCCTCCACCTGAGGGAACCCCTGGACCTGCGGGATGGAGATATCAGAGATGGTGAAATAGAGGCAAAAATTATAGGCTTTGCTCCCTTATTTTTCTTTTGGAATACAATCTACTTGTACAAAAACTTTATTTGTGACAAATGTGGAACTCCATGCCTTTCCGAGCTATGGAATGTTAGTGGCAGATGGAGTCAGTGGAGCAGATTAATGTTTGGACCAATGAAACATGCAGGTAGAAGTGTTGCTCTAGTGGACTCTTGTGACAAAGATAAGATAGATTTGCATGTCCTCTCATCTTTCCCCTTCTCCACCCATTCTTTTCACCTAAAGCTTGAGGTGCAAGGGTGTGTGGTGTGGGGAAGTGCACCCCAGTCAAAGGCAGAGTCAGGAAAAGGGGGAAGGACAAGAGAAGAAGAAAGAAAACTCCCACTAGGAGTAAGAAACAGCTGAGGCCTGGTGCAGCCATTCATACAGTAAGGACGTTCCTAGCATGCAAAAGTAAGGCACCACGTCATGTGCTCTGAAAATACTAAATAAGGCAGTGGCTTCACAGGCAATTTAATCAGATGTGATGGTATCCCTTTTTCTACTCTTGGTTACATTTTAGCTCTAAAACATCTGTGTAAACTCCCAGGAACAACTCTCAAGAGGACTCTTCCAACTTCCCTTTAGTCAAGGATCCCACTTATTTTTAGATACTTCTCCTTTCCCCAACTCCCATTGAGGATAGAAAAAGAAATGCAAGAAAATGTGTTCAGGTGACAGTCTGATTCCGATGATAGATCCTTCCCAGCAGTCTTTTCTGAAGGGATGCTTTCACAAGCCAATATCCTGATGGAAGGTGTAACGCCTCTTTCAGATACCAGAAAATCAAAACGTGGGTGCCACTCTCATTTATAGTGATCCTCAGTCAACTTATATTTGCCAACTATAACGATAATAATTGCTTCAGGTACAGCTTGTAATTAAATCACAGCCATCAGTGACATGGTTGTTGTTACAGTGATATTAACAAAATTATGCCTTTGGCAGTCTAATTAAAAGAGCACCACAGGTGACCCAGTGGGCATATTCAATATGTTATCTAAGAGGTAAGATAAGAAGGCAAATCAGAGCTGACTTAATAAACTTTCTGATCAGAGGCTGCTCTGAAGACAGTGAGCTATTGAGGGAGACAAAGAGACACTGATGACTGGCAGATTCATGCAAGCTTTTAGAGGACAAGAAGCAATGGAATTTACTAGATTCAACCTTACTGTAAAGGATAACAATGAAAGTTTCCCTCCTTCTCAGCAACAGGATTCCAATAAGGTTAGCTACAAAAGAAGCCTGAAGATAACCAATATAACTTCAGCAATATTCAAGTGAGAGTATCTCCAAAAAGCTTATTTAAATCTAGACTTTCGCAAATTAATCCCTCCCCAATATCATGGTATGTCCATGAGTCGGGGGACATAACATTATACCCTTACCCCATTTGAGAATCATGACCATAAGGAGCAACAAATGTAGGGATGAAGAACAAACACCTAAATATTAGATAGGCCTGAATTAATGAGGGCTGTTAGTCACCAGGTGTGTGACCTTGCTGAGTTTCTTAAATTCTCTGAGCCAACTTTCTTGTTTCTAAGTTGGGGATAATAACAGAATAGATACAAAATTATATGCTGAGGATGAAATGAGGAAAAGCACTTTGTTCAGCCTCTGACCCATAGTAAGTACTCAATAAAGGACCCATATAACTTGTGATGGTTAATTTTATGTGTCAACTTGACTGGGCTGAAGGATACCCAAATAGCTGATAAAACATTATCTCTGAGTGTCTGTAAGTGTGTTTCTGGAAGAGATTAGCACTTTAATCAATAGACCGAGTAAATAAGATGCCCTCCCCCAATGCAGTGGGCATTATCCAATGTGTTGAGGGCCTGAATAGAACAAAAAAAGTGGAGGAAGAGTAAATTTGTTCTCTGCTTGAGCTGGGACATCAGCGCTCTTTGTTTCTGAGCCTTCAGGCTTGGACCAGGATTTTCCCCCCCCCCCCCCCCGCCAACCCCCTCAGTTCTTGGTGCTTGGGACTCAGACTGGATCTTAAACCATTAGCTCCTCTGGGGTTCAGGCCTTTGGGTTTGAACTGAAACCACACCAGCAGCTTTCCTGGGCCTCCAGCTTGAAGATGGCAGATCATGAGACTTCTTAGCCTCCATAATCATGTGAGCCAATCCCTCATAACAAATCTCCTTCTATAATATGTTATCTATATCTTTTCTATTGCTTTGTTTCTCTGAAGAACCCTGTCTAACACATAACTCTATTAGTATTATTATTGAATAGATGAACAGAAGCTATCCAGGATGGATTTGAGGCAGAAAAAAATTGAGGACCAAAAAGTTAGCCCAACTCACTGAGAAGGAATCTGAGACCCAGAGGCGGAAGTGACTTGCCTAAAGTCATCCAGCTTATGAGTGTGGACCAGAGTTCAGGGCTCCAAATGACAGGTCTGGTGCTCTTAGGGCCATACTGAATTCTTGCATTCTGACAGCTAAAGGAATAGCAAGATGTAGGGGAAATGTACTGGCCTAGAGGTTAAAGACACATTTGACTGTGCCTCTCACCATTTGTGTGGGGCACATAAATAAGGCAACGCATTGATCAAGGATAGGAAATCTGCAATTACTGCCACCTATCCAAAGCCTCCTTTCCCAGATCATCCGGTCCATGTTCCACTGTCTTTGAAACTTTGACCTTTTCTAACACCAGATTTGTCACGTTGGTCTTCTATCATCTGAGCATTTCATCAGGAATTAGGTGCAAATATTATATAGCAATGTGTGTGTGCATTCATACATACACATACATGCATACATACATATATGGTATCAAATATATATGTATAATCATATATCAGGTATATGTATGTGTGCACGTGCATGTGTGTGTGTGTGTGTGTGTGTGTGTGTGTGTGTGTGCGCGTGTAATGGGGGTACCCAAAAAAAGGTATACAAATGGACATTTTGGTCAACGTTACTCAAGCAGTAATTCACCATAATCAGAAGTGTCTGGACACTGATGATGGTAACCACTTTGAGCACCTCTTGTAATTGCAGAAGTCAGACATGACTTGTATTCATCTTTTGTTATTGGTATATATTATTACAATGTTAATACAGTTTTCCTTTATTAAAATGTGTATACTTTTTTGGTACCAACTCTCTATATATTTTATATGTACAGTAAAACCTTAGATTGTGAGTAAGTTGGTTTGTGAGTGTTCTGCAAGACAAGCAAACATTTCTAATACATTTTAATGTGGTAAACAAGTGATGTCTTGCAATATGAGTAGTTTTTTTCGGAACAAATTATGCTCACAAACCAAGGTATCTCTCTCTCTCTCTCTCTCCATATATATGTGTATAGATATAGATATAGATTTAGTGTAAGGTATTGGCTCACTTGGTAATGGAGGCTAAGAAGTCCCACAATCTGCCATCTGCAAGCTGGATGTCCAGGGAAGCCAGGAGTCTAGATTTCTGTCGAGGTCTGAAGTCTTGAGAACCAGGAGCACTGAAGCAGAAGAAGACTGATGTCCCAGCTCATCAGTCAGGAAGAGAGTGAATTCAACCCTCCTCCACCTTTTTGCTCTATTCAGGCACTCAACAGATTAGATGATGCCTAACCACACAGGAGAAGGCCGTCTGCTTTACTCAGTTCACCCATTCAAATGCTCATCTCTTCCAGGAACACTGTCACAAACACACCCAGAAATAACATTTAACCATTTACTTGGGCATGCTGTGCCTCAGTCAAGTTGACACATAAAATTAAACATCACACCTGTCTTCCTTCTCCAACTTCCCCTCATGGTTGTTTTCTGCTGTATCCATTCAGCAAACTTTCCTCCCCAGGTCCTGATTTCTGTTTCCAATTCATGTTAGTAACCACACTTCACTCCCTGATTTTCTCTTTGTATGGCATTTTAATTTGCACATCTGATCCTGGACTGACTTTCCACTTTGATGAACGCTTTAGGGTAGCCCCCTAACATACTCTCCCAAATACTCGCTACTTCCTCCATTTTTGGTCAATTTCTCTAAGGTACTCTTTTCACGTGCCTTTCTGTTTTTACGCCAACCCTCATTTTTTTCCACCACAGAACTAATCATAATAGAGAATAAAATTTTATTATAGAATTTATTTTGTGTAATGAAGACAATTTGATGTCCCTTAGTCTGAATTGCAAACACAGGTGAGTGGAAGAAGTTATAATTTAGCTAGGGAAATAACATTAACCGTAGTTGTTTTTACTTATTATTTTCCTATAGTCAGTCCAGAAAAGAGATCTCCACCCTGAGAAAATATATGAAAGAGGGTCTTAATCTAATTTTCTTCTCCTTATTTGCTCTAATATCTGGTCCATTTATGGCTTCCTACAAATTATTTTAATTAGTAAGGAGGGATAGGAGGTATTTTGGTTGATTTTTCCAGTTCACTGAAAATGGTTTTTAGAAAAAGCATCTTTTGCAGAAACACTGATTTTATGACTTAACTGTCATCTGCAATAATAAAAAGAAAGTCAAGAATAACATGGACAAAACAAACAATAAACTCATATTTTTCGAAATTACTGAACCTGAGACAAGATAGCTAGCATAGCTCCCCCTTTTCTCTCTCTCTTTTAAAAAAATATTCATAGATTTTGAACTTCCACAATTGTAAAATCAATTTCAACGTATTTATAACTTTGGGAATATTATACGACTGAGCAGTCTAAAGAAGACTGAAAAAATTCGAAAGATTCAATTCACTCTGACTCATTTAAAAAGACCAGGAAGCCTCAGATTCCTCTTTCTTTCACTTTATTAAAACAAGCTCAACTCACAGACAAATGGAATTTTTAATCAGGAGTGAGATTTCCCCAGCCAAACCTTCTGGTCTTGTGTTCACTAAATGTGCCGGCTGTCCTTTGAGAACAAGGAAGACATGCATGGCTATGAGGGCACTGGGCTACCCCAGAACCTTCTCCCCAGTGTGTTCTTCTGCAGTCCCCACAGTGGGTAAGAACCCGAGTTCCAGGAAGCTCTGAAACTTATCTCAAACTGCGCAAGTCTGTGTGGTTTTTTACATAGGCCCCTTTTCAAGACATAAGTTAAAAAGGTAAAGGAAAAGGCTATGGTCTCTTCCCAGTCTGAAAATTAACAATTTCAATCTGCCAAATCACCCCAACTCCACTGAAATAAGTCCCACATTGAGCGAGGCAGTACCAGTTCCTACTACTATCATCTTGGGTTTATTTCACCCTGGTCATAGATGATTCATTTATTCATTAATTAATTTAACAATCATTGAGAGCCTACCATACAACAGGCACCATGCTAAGGGCTTGGTAATATGCTCGTGAGTAAAACGGATATGATGCTATTCAGAGGCTCCCAGGGAATGGATTAGAGGCTCCCAGAGCTTTGGCATTCCTGATTATTCCTCTTCTCCCTTTTGCTGATGCCCAACTGTTTGCAGTCTCTTCGGAGCCTTCACTATGAGGTGACTCGCTTCCTCTGCCCTGGCCCTGGCCATGGCTGGCCACTGCTGCTACCACATGTTTCAGTCCCCTCACCCCTCTTCGGGAACTACTGTCACCCTCTTCTCCTGTGATGGCTCCAACTACAGAGGCTACACACTTTTTCAGTTTCCTTTCATCCCCTGGCTCCAGGTGTAAGCAGAGATCTGCTGGAGAGAATTCTGGAAGCTGCTTCCTTGATAAAAAGGGACACGTGCGACTGTAAGGACTTCCAAGTTTCTTTTTCTTCTTGCTTTGAAAGCAGAAATAATGGCTGAAACTTCAGCACTTCTATCGTGAATGTAAGGAAAGGTCACGAGGATCACGAAGACACCAGCCCTGACATTGCTGAGCCACTGAAACACCAGCAGCCTGCACAGGAGGACTTTCTATGACAGAGGATTAAACCCATATAGTTTAAGCCGATGTAGTTGGAGTTTTCAGTAACTTACTATCAAATGCAATTCTTACTGACATATTGACACAGCCACTATCCCAGCCCAAATCTCCTCTGCATCTTAGGAGGGTAGTGAATCTTTCTATTCCTATGCTGTCCAAGACAAAGGCAAAAAACTAACACCAAAGTGTTATCCATCCCTGAGGAAGTCTACCAGCCCATCAGGACTCTGACGGTTGTTGGGTGCTCATCCACTTTTGGTTGCTTGCTGGGGGACTTCTCCAAATCACCTTGTGAGTCTGGGTGTGAGGCGTGAGGCATGCTGTACGTGTAGGGACTCAATCTCTAGGCCAGCGGAGTGACATAGATGCCAAGTCACTTCAAATCAGATTATAGCACTTTATCTCTTAAATACCCCCCTAGTAGGAAGGCATCCACAAATGCCCTCCTACACCTTAATCTCCCAGTACTATGGATACCAATTTCAAGCTCTGGAGGTATATATGCAAATGACCTCAGATGACTAAGGTCATTCATTCTAGAGGACTTAACTCATATTACATTCTAAAGGAGAATCATATATAAATAGTCTAAACTTCACACTCCATCTCTTTTTTCTTTCCCCTAGTTACTAAATAGAAGCGCTTCCTGTCACAGGAAAATCTCCTGATCTGTGCTGTGAATCCCATCTCTCCTCACTTATTCAGGAACCTCCTCCTCTAGATTATATCCATTGTCTCTTATATAACTTCAAACTGCTTTTTTACGGGACACTTTTCATCATCATTTAAACATACTATGGTCTTTCCTGTCTTAAAAAACAAACAAAAAAATCTAAATTTTACTACACTATCCAGCCAACTAAAATTTTATCTATTCTCCCAGTTGCAAAATATATATCTATAGCTTCAACTTCTACTTCCTCGTACTATTTACCTCTTAATCCACTCCAATCTGGCTTCTCTTCTTACCACCTAAATTCCAGCATTCAGGCACCAATAGCTTCCATGTTGCCAAGTCTATGAAAATGTTCATATCTATCCTATTTGAACTCTCAAGCTCCTTTGTAAACAGGTTTCCACTCCTCTCTCTGGTAAGTCTCTTTTCTTGCCTTCCATCCTTCCATGTCCCCAATACTTTGCTTGGTTTTCTTCTGACTCATTGTCAGGACATTTCGATGACTTCTCCTCTACTCAACCTTTATGTGTAGACCGTCCTCAGGACTCAGCCTTGGACCCTCTTCAATTCTCTTCCCAAAGTGATGTCACCTACTCCTGTATCTTTAAACACCATCTATAGACAATGGTTTTGAAAATCCTATCTCCATCCCAGACCACTCTTCTGAATTTCAGACTCATAAATCCAAATGTTTATATAATATCTCCATTTGAGACGCTCGAGTCTATTATGAGAATCTCAAACACAACATGCTCCATAATAAACTATTATGTATAATGGCTTTATCCCTGAACTGTGTGCCCTATCATGGTAAATGGTACCAACATCCTCCCAGATGCTCCAGCCAGAAGCCTGTGCGCCATCCTTAGCACTTCCCTGTCCTTCAATGATTCTCCCCCACCCACACCCCAAAACTGCAGCTGACCCTGACTCCTAAATCCATCTGCTTTCTAACTGAAGTCGCTATCGTCTCTCACCTACTCAAATTACCCTCTAACTAGTTTCCTCGAACTCACTTTTCCTTTCCCTAACCCCATTTTTCACATAGCAGCGAGAGCAGTCACTTTAAATGCAAACCTGATCAAGCCATTCTTTTATTAAAACCATTTTATGGTTTCCCAGTACTAAATATTAAATCCAAAATTCTTCTTTGTATGTCCTGAATAAACAAGTTTTTTGTTGCCTCTCAATATTCTATATGCCAGAAATTCTGTTTCTTCCAGACTGTGCATCACTCACTCTCACTCATCTTTCAGGTATGAGCTTAATTACTATTTTCTTAAGGAAATCTCTTCTGATTAAGTTAGAAATCAATTCCCAACTTATTTTCACACCACCTTGTTATTTTCAACTATAGGACTTTTCACCATAGTAATTAAATCCTACTTGGGTGATTATCTAATAGGGAACCCTAACTAAATAATGTAAACTCCATGAGGGTAGAGGCTGGGTATAATTTGTTCTCTGATGTATTCTCAATGGCAAGCAGAGGGTAATGTGAGGTGCTTAATAACATTTGTTGGATGTATAAACTGAGTTTTATATAGTTCTGGCTTTAAGACCTATATTGACTTGCTCTTCTGTTTATAGATACATATGAATTTAATCATCATTAAATACTTATGTTTTAACTGTAAGTATTTAATATGATAATTATTTAATTGTGATATATTTAGACTTCCAAAGTATTTAATTGTGACAAGGAATAATGTATTTCTATAACTAACAGAATTTCTGGATTTTTTTAGAAAGTTCATTTTAGGGACAGAATTTCATTGTTTTTGAAGACTTCTGGCCAAGCAATTGTCATGTATTTTTTAAAAGAGGAAAGAAAGTAAAAAATTGACTAATTCAGTAAAATTGGTATATTGCCCATCAAAGTTCAAAATATATTAGAATAACATAGCTAGCTCACTTTTTCGAGACATTTTCTAAGTTGAATGAAACTTTAGTTCCAAACCTATAGCTGTGAGATTAAGTAAGAAAAGAAGTTAAAGAGTGACACTCCAAAAATTTCCTCTAGTAAAATTCTATTATAAGGACATAAAGGCCAGCCTGTGTCCCTGAGGTCCTTTTTATATACATGTGGGAATAGAATGATTAACATGGAACGAGGGAATATGATGAAAACCCCTGCCAAAAAAAAGAAAAAACTGACAAGGATTTGAATTCTGAGAAAGTCCAAAGTCTCAAGGGTTCTGATCTATTGACATAAAAATGTTGGGCAGATAGAAATGAGAGGAAGAAGTAATTAGAGCAGATTTTTCAGCCTTGGCACTATCACCATTTTACACAAGATAACTCTTGTTGCAGGGGGCTGTTCTGTGCATTGTAGGATAGTTAGCAGCATCCCTGATCTCTACCCAATGAATACTAATAGTACTCCCCAACCCTGAAATAGCTACACTCAAAAATGTCTCTAGACATTGACAAGTGTCCCCTGGGGAGAAAAAAGTTGCCAATGAATTAGAGAAAGTCAAAGGGGTTTGTCAATTCTAAGAAGTACCAAAGGACGCAGTTTTTCTATCATTCATTGGCTTATTGATTCATACATTCATTCATTCATCAGACAAGACACAGTAAGAGACACTGCATCTCAAAGATGAGTGCAGCACAGTTTCTGTAAAGAGCTGAAAATCTACTGAAAGACAGAGGCCTTTGTCTTAGAATATATCATAAATTTGCAGTTATGTGAGATATGCAGTTATGTAGGTTTTCATGCCTAAAGAAAATTACCCAGAAAAAGTCCTAACCTTGCTTGAAATGCACAGTGCACGCGGTCAGGGTAGACATAAGGAATTAGCAATCAGCTTCCAGTTCAGCTTTCTAGTGTCCTCCTGACCTGCTGATCAGTGGGGAGCAAAAACTATTTTTTCCTGAAATCCCTTGCTACCAGGTTTCCTGGTGCAGATTGGCTCAGTCCTTTAGTCCTTTGCATGAGCTTGAAGTCACAAATGAGGAAAACCCCATCTTCCTGCTGCTTGCCACTGGCACAGTCCTAGAGAACCTTGGTTTCCCCCCAAAATGTTCTAGTGTCCATCTCAAACCCTGTGGGGGTCTAGAGGTAGGTGCAGTGGGGATAGTGCTGGCTTCCCCACCCTTGAATGGCAGCTATGGGACTGTGTTCTTGAATTCAACAGGTCATCAGGGAATCCCTAGTTCCAGTTTGCTTCTCTGAGAGAGACAGCAGCATTCCTGGCAGGCCAGGTAGCCTTCTTACCCTGGAGCGTATTCGGAAAGATTCAGCCATAAGCCTCTAGCACTCTGATGCATATGTATGGGACTGATGCTTAGATTATCCCTCACCCTGCTTAAAATATTTAGAATGAGTTCTGGTGTTTTGTTTTGGGTTGGTTTTTTTTTTTTTTTGCCTTGGTTTTTGTTTTTTGCAAATTGGGGTCTGCAAGTCTATACAACAAACTGTACAAGCTCACCAAATTTATCACACACTTTGATCACCCCCTACACCCTCCCCCCACCAGTACAGAAGCAGATCACCGATTCTTCAGATAAGCACCAGCTGAAGAATTTGGCTCCCATTTAGGGGCCATGCTGCATGGAAAATGTGTTTGCTTTTGTTTACGTGTTGTTGAATTGAATGCAAGTAAAAATATAAGACTGCACTGCAAGTTCAGTGCCAGAGATAAGCAATATGAGATTGTACAATATGGAGATGGTGAAATGTGGGTGTAATATGGAGATGGTACATAGTCAGGGAAGATTTTCTAGACAAGTGTTATCTGAGCTGAGTCTTAAAGTATGATAGACGTGAGCCAGGAAAATTTCATTTGAGGGTAGGGAAAAGGACAGCATAGAACAAGCAGAGGATGTGCGTTAGGTATAAAAAGTCGAGAAAGCATAGTATGTTTGCAGAACTGGAAATGGTACAACAAGAGTTAGGAATGTTGAGAGATCAGCTGGAAAGCAGAGACAAGTTCATGAAGCAGGGGGAGCAAAATAACTTCCACATTTTCTTGATTCTAAGAGGCCACTGATAATAAGATTTTCTAAGAGCTTTTAAGGGAAATAAATAGAAATAGTACACGACATGTCCTCATTTCCTTTAAAACTAACTAAACTCTATCTTTTCAATACCTAAATCAGAATTTGTATCTAACCTTTCTTGACAATATTCGTCTATGAGAGCCTAGGGGGATCTAGAGATTCTTCTAAATCACTTCCAGTCATTTGTCAGTTGGTTATACTTAGCTTTTCACCCGTGCCTGTGGTCTTGACTTTTTTTAAGATTAACAGTAAATTTCAAGCCATATCAAATTTTATTAGGATTTCCTGCTCTGCATTTCCAGTTTAGTTAAACTCAGAGTTTTGTTTCTTCCATGATTAAATTACATATTACTATAAGGCAAATGACTTCTCCTAAAAGTTAGCCAAAATCTTTTGGCAGGTTGATATTCTATAATTAAATAATGGTCCCTGTGAAAACAAATCAACCACTCTAACTTCTGCTTTGAAAAGCCTGTGATCTATTCCAAGGGATTTGGCAAGTTCAACACCCTTTAATTCCACAGCCTGGAGTACATGACAAACAATCTTCTATGTACAGAATTTATTTTCATTTCAGGGCTGCATCATATGAGTAAAGACATCTTTTTGTAGACATCCTAAGCAAAGAATTAGGGATCCAAATTTAAGGTTAACTTGAACCACTTGTTATCAATGCAAAAAAAGCTCAACTGAGAGAGAACAGAATGAAGAGATATCATGTTGCATCGCTTAGCTCACACATGCTCAAGAAATGACAATGGTACAACTCTACAACTCTCTCTTCTGCCTGGAAACTTGTAAGACATTTTTGCCTATTAGAGTTTTCCTGTCTTAAGAAGTGGTAAAAGGTAATGGGGGAAAAAAACCAAACAAACAAAAAATGTATCTCAGGCAAATTGGGGCCTGGAACAAGGTTCGGTGTGAGTCCCCTGCATAAAACAGGAAAATGTCTCCTTTCTCCTTCAGCCCAGGAGATATACGGTGGGTGGGCAAGGCTGAGCAAGGGAGATGATTTTCAATGAGAAGTCAGGGTGGAAAAAGAGGGCAAGAAAATAGAAGGCTTTTGCTTTGGTAGATGTAATGATTTTATTAAAAAAAAAAAAGAAGAGAAGGAAAAAAGGAAAGGAAGGAAGGAAAGGAAGGAAAGAAGGAAGGGAGGAAGGAAGGAAGGAAGGAAGGAAGGAAGGAAGGAAGGAAGGAAGGAAGGAAGGAAGGGAAGGAAAGAACGAGGGAAGGGAGGGAGGGAAGGAAGGAGGGAGGGGAAACCCAGAAGGCAGATGACTCACTACCATATGACAGAACATTCAAATATGCAAATAATCTGTGATTCTTTTAATCTCTAAAACATGCCTAATCTTCCTTTTGAACTACCATCCTGCTAAGTAGTGGCATCAATTTATAGTTGTTGATTTATACTATTTTGATTTTTCTAGTTTATACTGTCTCCACTTGTTTTAAATGTTTAATCTACCAGAATTTCAATTTCTTTTCCAACTAATTTTAAAATCTTTGGATGACTCAGTTTCATGTCTTTCAAGTTTCTGCTTTCACCCCTTCTCATCCCTAAAGTGAATATAGAATATAGAATATGGGGAGGTATGTGGCTCATGTAATCTCCGATAGCAGGGGCAGAAAGGTCCTCTGATCTTCGCTCTACCTCTGCCTCTGTCTCCACAGTAAGATCCTTTACCCACCACTTGGCCACGTGCCCGTTTGACATTTGTGGTTTATGTTGGGACATGATGTAACTCACAGTCTGGTCTGTACTGTGCTAAGGATTCAATGTCCTTCCCTGGCTGACTCAGTCCCATCTCTGCCTTCTCTAGCATTACAGAGCATACACACAGGTCTGGCTCTGTCTGTCCTGTAGCCCCTCCTCTGTAGTGACACTCCTCCAACACACTTGCAAGCTCTCTAGCCAGCCTCTCAGGTTCCCCTTCAAGGGGATGAGAAAATATCTAGATCCCAGTCATAACTAAGGAATTGAGGGTTATTTAGGAAAATTAAATTCTGGAAATTCTTCAGCTCCCCCCCCCGCAACCTTGCTGAGCTTTTGAGTATATTTTGATGCAGTCACTCACAGCTTGGTATGGGACAGTGTGTAAGGCATCTCATTCCTAAGCTCCACATAAGAAGAAAGGCCCCTGGATAGTTGATGGTTCCTTAACTTCTCTAACACATGGGACCTCTGTGGTCCAAGCCAAATGGAGAGGAATGACGGGAACTCACTGCCTCCCTCTCTTCCTCCCTTCATCATCTGTTGGACCCAGTAAAAGCTTTTTTTCTAATTACTGTTGACATTTAATATTATTATATATTAGTTTCAAATGTACAGCATAGTAGACATTTATATAATTTATAAAGTGACCCCTCCCCTCTGATAACTCTAGTACCCACCTGCCACCACACTAGTTATTACAATATTATTGCCTATATTCCTTATGCTATACTTTACATCCCCATGACTATTTTGTAACTACCAATTTGCACTTCTTAATGCCTTCACCTTTTTCACCCTGCCTCCCAACCCTCTCCTATCTGGCAATCATCAGTTTGTTCTCTGTATCTATGAGTTTATTTCTGTTTCAATTGTTCATTTATTTTGTTTTGAAGATTCCACATATAAGCAAAAACATATGGTATTTGTCTTTCTCTGTCCGACTTATTTCACTTAGCATACCCTCTACATCCATTCATGTTGTTGCAAGAAGCAAGATTTCATAGTTTTTTATGACCAGGTAACCATTGTATTTTTTGTTTGTTTGTTTTTTGAGGTTTTTTTGGTTTTGTTTTGTTTTGTTTTTTAGCTGAGCCATCCTGCCACCACTTGGCAGCTCAGCAGCAGCTCAGCTCAGGCTGGGAATTGAACCGGCAACCCAGTTGCTCAGAGCTCGCACTCTTGAGTGAGCTCTTAACTAACTGAGCCACTCAGCCGGCCCCCAAATAACCACTGTACATATGTGTCACTTCTTTATCCAATTGTCTATTGATGAGCACTTAGGTTGCTTTCATATCTTGGCTATTGTAAATAATGCTGCAATGAATATAGGGATGCATACATGTTTTCAAATTTTTAGTGTTTTAGAATTCTTCAGATAAATACTTAGAAGTGGAATTGCTGGGTAATAACTTAATTCTATTTTATATTTTTGAGGAACCTTCATACTGTTTTCCATAGTGGTTGCAACAATTTGCAATCCCACAGCAATTCATAAGGGTTCCTTTTTCTCCACATCCTCACTAACATCAATTTGTTGACTTATTGATGAGGGCCATTCTGACAGGTGTGAGGTGATATCTCACTGTCGTTTTAATTTACCCAGTAAAAGCTTTTCATGTCCTCTGAATCATATCTTTGTAGTAGTTAGGAGAATACTAGTTACTGTAATAAATATACCTTGTAATATTTATGACAATATAACAGAAAGTTTATATCTCACTCATATTGTCACAGTTCCATGCATGTGTTCCCATCAAATGCCTTTCTAAGTGGTCATACAGTGACAAAATTTCTTCCATCACCTATTTCTAATCCTTGAGGGATCCTGCATATAAGGTTGCTAGGAAACATATAAGGTTGGCAATGAGACAGACCCCTTCCACTCATGTTCCTTTGGCCAGAACTCAGTAACATGGCTATAACTGAATGCCAGGGAGGCTGAGAACTATAGTCTAGACGTGTGTCCAAAAGGAACAGTAAACTGGGAGAGTAAGCTTCGTGGTATAGGTCATAGGCAGAGGGAAATCTTTTTACACTATGGGAGAGACACTAAATTCTGAGTCCTCTAGGCTCAGTGTTTCATATACTGAAGGAATTTTTATAGTCCTTTTCTACAAGGCTGATCTTCTAATGTATTGTCTTGCTTAACATCTTATTTTCAATTTTAGAAGCTGATAGTAACCCTTTTTCTTTGCACTTTTGATGTAATGCATGTAATCCCACACATTAAGCACCCCTTGAAGGGATATTTCCAAGTACACCAAATTGCAAAAGATTAAAGCATATTAATGCTTTGAAAATAGTCCCTTTTACATAAAATTATTATAGCACAGAATGTGTTTCTGAGACTTCCAAAGATGTACAAGGAAGCAGAAAAATTGAACTTATGCCTGAAGAACGCCAGCAATTTGCTCTCATGGATGTAATAAATTGAGGTCCACACAGAGGCCGAAATCTCTAGCTCCTCGGCCAGCTCAGTGCTAATCAAACCTATCTTCCTTGTCTACCAACCATTAGCCTCAGCAAGACCACTCTAATCTTTAACCTCAGAGTGGTCCTTGTAGGACTTGTTAAGATTTCAGATTGTACCCCAAAGGCTATTTGAAGGTAGCATAAGTAGATTTGCATTTTTGTGGATGTTGGAGAATAGAGGCAGGGAGTCCTGTACAGAGTTTATGATAGTAATCCACACAAGAAAATATGGGGGGCAGAATTCTACAAATGCAGAAGGATCTGAATTAGAAGGTCACTGGATGTGAGTATGGAAGAAAAGACACAAGGACTGCCAGATTTCTAACCTGAAACACTAGGAGAATGGTTCTGATATTCTTTAAGACATTGGAGGAGAAAACTGGGATTAGGGGAAATAATGAGCTCATGTATTTTCTGAGTTTGAAGTTGTGGTACATCAAAGAGGAGATGTTCACTGGGCTCCTTGATAGGTAGAAATGGAGCTCAGAAAGGGGTCTAGGCTAGTGGAATAGATTTGAGAATCTTTGGAATATTAATGGTAGCTACTGTCATGAGAGTGGGTGAGCTCATCCCCCCAAAATTATGTAAAATGAAAAGAGAAGAGGAATGAAAGGAGACCTAAGGGACACCAACATTTAAAGGATATTCAGAGAAAAAGGAGCAAAGATTGGAAAGAAACATCCAGAGAAGTAAGGCAATAGAGGGGGGGGGAAAGAAAGAAAAGTCAAATGTCATTTTATCAAGTAAGATAGCTACTTTGATTTAAAAAAAAAGAAAAAAAGAAAAGCAAATAAGATATGAGCTTTACACTGTGTCATCCCAACTCCTTGAGCTACTTCCAGTCAGGGTTTCTATTCCACAAACCTGATCTAAGTTTGCAAAGGCTCACTCTTCCTCTACGGATGCTGAAAGCTGGCGGAAAGAGGGAAATTCATTTATACTGTGTAGTTGGACAGAGGTTGGATTTGCTTAAAGGCTTGGACAAGGATGGGCAATCACACACCTGTTTGGAGAGTCACCTGGCAAGGTAAACTCTCATTAGGCTCCAGTGGGAAAGGCAACCAGCAGAGCCCCTAGATGACAGGGACACAGACTCCACTCTCAGGAAGGCTTTGGACACTTGACAACTTCTCACAGTGGCCCCGCTCTAAAACAGCCTTCATCCTTGGCTGGGTTAGCCTTTTCAGATGCAGCCATCTTCTTCTCATCCTCATACCCTCCCTGCTCATTTCTTCAGTCTTTCTGTATCTTCAATACAGCTTTTTCCTTTGGGAAGTCATGGGACGGAGGCTTTGCTTTCATTTGTGATGATTCCCCAAGGTACCTTAGGGTTTTTTAGACCAAAAACAGAAAGACACTTTTGGTTTCTCTTTCCCATTTTATCACATTCTTCTAATGTGGCAATGAGCTCAAAGATCCTAACTGCTTGAATTAGGGGTAAAAGGGGATGTCAAAAGAAAATGAAAATGTCCTATCAATGGGAAAATATCATTTACTACATAAAATATTAGGCATGCGCGTGTGCATACACACACACACACACACACACACACACACACAGCTGATGCTATGGTTTGAATGTTTGTTTCCCCCCAAATTGACATGCCAGAATCCTAATGGAAACGGTGTTAGAATGTGGTGGTGCTGGAAGGTGGGATTTTGGGAGGCACTTAGGACATGCAGGTAGAGTTCTCATACATGGCATTAGTGCTCTCATAAAAAAGATCCCACAGAGCTCCCCGGCCCTTTCTACCAAGCAAGGATCCATGAGAAGTCTGGGACCACAGAGGGTTCTCACCCAACCATGTGGCCCCTGATGGACTTGCAGTCTCCAGAATTCTGAGCAGTAAATGTCTGCTGTTTATAAGCTTCCCAGACTAAGAGTTGGACGGCATTAAAAAGATGACTCTTGGATATAGCACACTAAGACCACTATTTGTCTAAAAAGACAAAACAGCAATGGCCAATACACAGGTGAAAAACAGGCCCTTCTTGTCCTTCATTCATATTGCGGTTGATTTTTCCAGGGCCTAAATCTCCCTTTACCCCCAAAATATTGGGTTGTTGGAAAAGTCATGACGTATTTTTTCTATGTTTTTCATTGCAAAAATGCATCATGACTTTCCGACAACTCAATAATTTGCTGCTTGGGGTTGAACACTGACTCTTTCTGAGCTTCATACCATTTAGAACGTAGATTTGTAAGATAATCAAGAGTCAGGTCATAGATGTAAATATTTTATCAGCCAGTATTGACCCGTTTCAGATCATTAGTTCCAACACATGTGGCTTTTGGTTAGTCCACTACACCTTTTCCGCAGCCTCAGGTTCAGGCAGGACCATTAGCCAAGCCATCGGCCCGCAGTTCTAAAAGTGAAAGTAATGCCAAACACCAATATCTCTAGATCTGTCTGTCCTCTTTCTTCACCATATTCCAAAGGACTAGAGTTCTTATTAGAAGAGATTGGAAAGCGGTCCAATTTCTTACATATCACTAGCTGCATCTTTAAAATCTTGCCTTCCTTACTTTAATCACAGGGTTTTGACCAATGTTCTTTTTTCCATAGCACTCCTTTACATTTCAAAAAAATCAGAAATAGTATCTTTTCATCCCAGTGAAAATATTCAAACATACAGAAATGGGAGGCTATCTACTTCCTAATATAATTATCTTAATTGGAAGCAACGTTGGTGTCATGGTTAAGAACATTCACTCTGGAGCCAGGATGCTTGGGCTAAAATCACAAGGTCACTAGGTATGTGACTTTGTGCCTATCCTCTCTGTGCTACAATTTTCTCATTTGAAAAGTTCGGAAATCACCCCTGCCTCAAACTACTTTTAAAATACGAAAGCTCTTAGGACATACCCAGCCACACGTTAAGCACTCAGAGTTATCCATTGACTATCGCTTGACACTCTTCAATTAGAAGCACATTTTCAGCTTGTTACTTTAACTGTTTATCTTACCATTTTCTTTAAAGCCCATCACGCTGCCAAAGATAAAAATTAGTCATTGAGAATGATGATAAAGCAAGTGATAAGAATGAAATCCCAACAGTTCAAAAGAGAGAACTCATATTTTTGGTGGGGAGAGTCTTGGACACTTTGAAAATAGATTATTGGAGACCCTGCCCTTGACAGGTTACCTGGAAAAAACCTCAATGTTTGTGAAGAAAAGCACCAGCTTTTACTAACCATTTTGACTCATGTTGTAATCAGTTCAAACATTACTGTGTAATATAGTTTGTCCCAAGAACATTCATTTCAGCAACTGTAGTAAGATATAATTTTTCAAAATATAAGACATATTATGTTAACATATTTTCATACTAAGGTAGGATATTTAACAAATTAATCCAACTAACTCAGTATGAAATTCATTACAATAACAAAGAAAGGAATTAGTATTATTCTGGTATCATTAAAATCTTTTTTTTTCTTTTTTAAGTTTTTTTGATAGTGTCAGCCGAGAGCAAAAATGGACTAAACAATTGAGTCCAAGGTTAGAGATTATGGTCAGGGTGCTATTTTAATGGAATTTTGTATTATAAATGAAAAAGAATATAGGATTTTTGACTCAGAGGAATAACCACTCTGACATTTAGGCCCAAAAGGCTAAAAAGAAATATTCTTAATATTAACCTAACATGGCGACCTCATTATGCCTTAGCCAGTGTAATCCTCAGCCATTAGCTGAGATATAGATTTTTGTACATGAGGGTATTGTTCTCTCTGTGAAAGAAATGCCTTTAGAACCATTTCAAATAATGTATTATAAAAGCTTTCTGGTAAGTCTGTGGGGTAGTGGTGAGCATGCAGAGAGGGGGAGAATGCTATTTTCAAAGACTCTAAAATGACTTTTTGATACTGAGTAGGTTATAAAATAACTTGACTTGAACTTGGAATTTCCAGGACTTCTTGTGAAAACAGTACTAACTTCTCTCTTGAAGAATTCTGTATTTAAATAAAAAGATCGAAGAAGCTGTTGGGTGAGGTATTATGATAAGCAGCAATATAGCTGTATGTGTGCATGTATGTATATGTGTACGTTTGTGCATATATGTGTGTAAGTGTGTATAAATGTATGTGTGTCTGTGTGTGTGCGTGTATGTACATGCTACTGGGAGCCATCTAGATCCACCCTTCACAGCTGAAACACACATTTTGTCAGCTGCAAGGGAGGCTGGTTGCAGACTGCTCACAGCTCAGGTCTCTAGCAATTGCCTTCAGGGAAAGAGAGATGGCTAAGTCAAGTTTACACCCCTTCCTGGGCAATCCACATCCAATGACTAATCAATGTGAGTGTAAAAAGGCTAGGCCTCTTTGCTTCAGCTCAGAACAGCCCTAAAGGACCATCCCAGCTCCAGAGCTCCTTGTGATATTAGCTGAAGCATCTACATTGCTCCCCTCACTCACTCGCCGCAGTTGTGCTGGAGAGCGTGCTCCGGTAAACTCCCTGAACACGAATCTCCATATCAGACTTGTTTCCCAGGGAACCCAAACTAAGACACCATGGCTTTATTATTTAGCATCACGTTTAGCAAAGGGTTGGTTTAATGATTTATAAGTGTTAAAGGGGGGTAAAGGTGAGATGAATTCCTGAATTTAGCCAGAGTATTTGTTGATATAGAACCAGTAAGGAACTAAGATGGTGGTTTGTTATTTTGCTAGACTGATGTCTTGTGTGTTTTATTTCAGTGAAAATTCCCATACAATTGCCTACATCATTTTTAAAAAGGGGGGTGGGCATTCAGTCCAGGTGTGCCCAACACTCCCCCAATCACTTCCTTATTACCACCATTGCCTTTCAAAGATAGTAGTAGGTGTTGCATGATTCTTTGAGATTAGAAGGGTTTAAATCAAGAGCAGGCAGATAACATTGCAAGGAAGGACTGTGGAGATGACATAATAGTGTATGTTTCCAATACAGTCAGGGACAATATGTGGTACTTTGAAATAGCAGTAAGTGACAGAGATGTTCAAAAAGATGTAATCAGGGCATGTCAACCATTGAGTCTCCACTGAAAGAAGGTACAATTTAGAGATCAAAGCAGGTAGGTAGTTGACATCAAAGGGATCTAGAACAACACAGTCATGGAACTGAGATTCAGAGCTAAGGTTTCAATATGGTGCATGTGGAAAAGTCCTGGGCTCCTGTTTGGTGCAAGATTAAGTATCTAAAAAGGAGCCACCATTTGACTCTCTCCCATGTTCTTCAATATTTCAGTTTCCTGTTGCTTCCTCAACATATTTTCATCATAGCAATAATGTTGACACTTTATAATTTTTGGAGAAAATTCTTATAAGAAAAAACCAGCTTCCACTGCTGCAGACCCAGCTTCTCAGAGGCTAGAACCTGGGCATAGTTTGGCAGCCTGGACTCCAATAAGACAGAGCCTGGTTGCCAAAACAGGTTGAAATATAAATAGCAAGATGGAACAGATCCTTGGTCAAGTTCTTTTGTCTAAAAAAAGGATTGATTGGTTGATTTTAGAGACTTGGGTGGGGTTGAACCCATACCTGGGGATCAGAAAACCCCAGCTACTGAGAGAGGAAGCATGTGAGGAGAGCAAGCCAGGAAAATTATTGTAATAGCACAGGGGCAAGACCTGGGATGGTAAAGCAATTGTCAAATATTAAGGGGAAAGTGGCTATTTGGAGAAAAGGGAGAAAATCACTATTGCAGAACTTTGGAAAACCTTCTGGGGAAAAAAGGAACTGTCGGTACAGAAAAAATGGTAATGTATACATCCCACTTATTGCTTGTGAAAAATAACTTGGCCCACAAGCATACAGAAAAGACATAGCCTCCTCTCGTAATGTGAACCTCTGAAGGCTCTCCCTAAAGTGTTAAGAGTATATTCTCTACATTTACTCTCCAGCCTAAGGAGAATTAAGGTCATTAGGTTTTTCTCCAGTGGTTCTGATAAAACCAAAAATTCTACTGAACCTAATAAACACTGGCCTAAATATATCAAAGAGATTAACTCAGAAGATGATGATGGTAACTCATGTGTCTTTTATACTTGATAAAACTTGATCACATGTGATCTCACTTGAAGAATGTCATGTACTATTATCATTATTTTATAGATGTCAAAATTGAAGCTGTAAGTAATATTCCAAGACACATCTTGCAGGAGGTATCAGAGTCAGAACAGGAACTGGAATATCTGGACTCCTAAATTAATTCTCACCTCTCTATACCTATAACACTTAGACAGTCAGACACCTTTTGAATACTCAATAAATGTTAATTAAAGGAACATTCTGTGATTAGCATTGTTTGCTTTGTGACATGACATTTTCTGCCACCTAGTGGTTTCCTAAACCTAAGCATGTGAAGTCATCTTTTGAGGCTCAGGTTCCAATTGTAAAATAAAGAGTTTAGAACGAACATTGTTAAAGATTTTTTTCTGGGTATAAAATCTAACAGTTTCCTTCTCAGGAAATGATATGCACAAGCATTCACCATCTGGAAGCCTGTAGAGGGGTGTGTGTCTGTGTGTGTGTGTCTGTGTGTGTGTGTCTGTGTGTGTGTGTCTGTGTGTGTGTGTCTGTGTGTGTGTCTGTGTGTGTGTGTCTGTGTGTGTGTGTCTGTGTGTGTGTTGGTGCAAAATATTTTCCATGTGATTACATCCAAAGGGTTGAAACTGATGTTCATTAAGGAGTATTTGATGGTTCAAAACCTGCCTATACTTCTTATATTCATAGGTTTTTTTCCTTCCTTTGAATCTTCTCATGTATATTTAGGTGTATACCTACTTCATTGATGGTGTTCTAGTCCTAGTTAATTGAAAAGTAACTTACATGACTCTATTAGTAATCAATCATTCACTAATACTGATACAAATTGTGAGGCAGAGTTTAAGGAAACATTAAAGTATATCTAGATTTGCATTTACAAGTCTAGTTGTGTCATAAATATAACTGCTATTCATAATTGCAATTTTATATGTATATAAACATATATGTACACACATATATATATATACATATATAAATATTTGAAATATAAAACACTTGGTTCATATGACTTTATTCTCTACAGCTTTCTTGTGCATACACCCACAGAGATTTTTGTGCAACATTTATGTGACCTCTGAGTCATCCCCACTTATTTTTTTTTTTTTTTGCCTAGGCTATTGAATGGCTCTGACTGTCCTAAATTCTTTCTCTGGTATGTTACAAATACAGCCCACAAACTTTAGAAATATGCCTACTGCCCAAAAGATCCAGCTTGATGTTTTACAAAACCTATAAATGGAGACTAATAAGTGATCTCAGTTATGTGAAGTATGTCAAATTCCAAAGTAATTCAGCTCTGTATACAGATTAGACCACTTGTCCTCTTCAGGAAAGCAGCGGTACACGGGGAGTCGTCTGCTTGGGTCTCCTTATCTGTGATAGAGTATCCTGTTTGGCAATCATGAAACCTTAGCTTTGGAAGAGGTTTCAGAATATTTTTGAAAATATGGCTTAGGCCACGCTAGATTGTTTCAGTTTAATTGTTGCTCTTTGTTTCTTTTGATGAAAGTTTGTTTACTTTAACAAAACAACCCAGTCAAGAATAAAAATGTTTAACGTAAGTACTAATTCTGTGTTGGACTGAGTTTCCGTTTACCAAGGAATTAGGATTGCCTTTCCACTTACTAATTACTGAGTATGTGAGGTTGTACCACTCAAATTGATTTTTCTGTCACTGTATTTTGATATGCTTTATGAGTCTTGATGTACACACATTTGTTTTTAATCAGCAAGTTTTTTATCTCTTTTTGACTTGCTCTTTTCCAGCTATCATCTAGCATTATTTTATCTTATTTTCACAGATTCTTAGAGCTAACATTTTTAATTCTGAAGCCTTCGATATTTATAGAAAAATTTTTACTAAGAATAACACATTAATCCATGTTTGAAATTTTTCTTTTATAAGCTTTCTTTAATTATTTACTTTATCTAAGAGCTTGTTCATGAATTACTGGCATTCTACTCTAATTTGTGCTAATTGTTGTCTCATAATCTAATTTTTATTTTCCTTTTATACAGCTGTTTCTTCTACTGACTTTTTCCTACAGTTTCTTTAATTAATAAACAATGTCTAAAACTTGACACAGAATAAAACTAAGTGAAAGAAAGTTCAGGACCATATAGACTCTGCTGTGAAAAGTTAAATAACCACACAGCTGTCTTTAGTAGAATAATTATATGATAAAGTAATAGTCTGTCAACACAAAGGATAAAAATAGTCAATTTATAAGTCCAAATGATAATTTTCCTAGGACTCATATTATAAGGTCTTAAAATATAAAAGTAAGTATTTTAATATCTTTCTGGAAACTAAAATTAGTTAATTTAATCACTCATTTATAGGCATTTGAACAAATCTAAAAGCTCAAGAAATAACGAGACAGAAATAGATGGCTTTTATAGTGTCACAAAGATAGAATTATTTTACTGCTTTACTTAGTCACTACTGAAATGAGTTTCTCTATTATATCACAAACTGGGCCAACACGCCTTTATTGTACGTATATGAATGAGTTGCCATCTTAAATTAATTCTCCTACAAAGAGTGCCTCTGAAATTTGTGGGAAATCCTTGAAGAATCAAAACATTTTATAAATATAAAACAACTGACTAGAGATTCAATCCCCCAAGCAACATAGAAGTTACAGAAATTAGCCACGGAAGGATTTTTTTCTGACTAAAATATTTCGAGAGACTTTTTTCATTGGAGTAATCATGGTATCAGAAGTTACTGCATTTATTTTAAAATAGATAATAGATATAACTGAGATATTTATTTAGAACAGGGGTCGGCAAACTTTTGAGGTGGAAGAGCCGCCAAAGGTCAGAAAACTGTGGCTCGCAAGCCGCAGGCTCTGAAGTAAAATTGAAAATGAAAATAAAACTATCATAGCTTCATTTAAAGAATTTTCAAAGGATATTATTCACATAATGGTGATTATGTAAAAATATATACATGGCTCTTGAATAATTTTTAAATTGTTGTGGGGGACAGGGTTGACTCTTCCAGGGGTCGGCAAACTTTTGAGATGGAACGTACCCAAAGAGCCGCATGTGGCTCGCGAGCCGCAGTTTGCCGACCCCTGATTTAGAAGAAAGTATCCTTTGCTTATATTGGGTAGTCAGGAAAGTCTTGACGTATTTTTCTATGTTTTTCAATGCAAAAATGCATCATGACTTTCCCCACGACCCAATAATTCTGGAAAATGAACTGAGAGATGCTACTGGGCAAAAGAACTTCTTAAGAATTTACATGATTATAAAAGGAAAATACTCCCAACTGTTCTGGAAATCTGGTTCTAAAAATGTTTTTCCATAATTTCTATTCTTTTCTATGTAAGGGCCCACCAAATAGAACAAGACATGATTGAAGCCAAATTAAGCCTTTGATTAAGATCCCTTGGAAATCTGAACACAGTGGCTATTGAAGTAAATAATTCCATGTACCATTGCATCTCGTCATTTTCATCCTCTGGATTGCACCCCATTTACTCTGGTTAGTTGGTCATGCCCCAGATACATGTATACATGTAACTCAACCTATCCCCCACTGTCTGGGAGATAATCCCATTTCAGACCACCATGGTGTAACCCCTGATAATCCGAGTAGATGCACGTAAATTTTACTTCCAGAAGTTATTTTGACAGAACCATGAACTTGCAAGCTTCTGTGGTACATGCATATAATAAACAAAATTTATCACCACACCAGGCTATTTGTGAGGAAGTAAAGCAGCTCAATATAGTCACTATTAGTTAACTATTGCTGCTGCAACAAGTTACTGCAAACTTAGTGACTGAAAACAATACAAATATACTATCTTACAGTTTCAGAGGGCTCAAGTCCAAAATTGGTTTCACTGGGCTAAATTCGAGGCATTTCCAGTGTTGGTTTTTTGTAGACACTCTGAGGGCAGAATCTGTTCCCTTGCCTTTTTTAATCTTCTAAAGGCTGCTGTATTCCTTGACATTTTGTCCCTTCCTACATTACTCCAACCTCATGCTTTACCATCACATCTCCTACTATTAATTCTGACACTCCTGCCTCCCTTACAAAAGTACCCTTGTGATTACACTGGGCCCAAAGATAATCTGCCCATCTCAAGATCTTTAATGTAATCACATCTTTCAAGTCTCTTTTACCATAGGTAACAAATTCTTAGGTTCTGGGACATAGACATCTTTGAGGGTCATTATTCACAGTTATCATAGGTCAGAAGGTAAAAATTAGGACTATCCGAACAAAACTGGGACAGTGGTTCACCCTGACTAATGAGATGTCAGAGACAGAACAGACACCACTGAACATCTACTGCCATCTTCCTTCTTTTTTCTAGCAATTGCCATTGCCAAGTCCTGGCATATTCTCCCTTTTTCCACCCTCAATCCCATCTCTGCTGCTTCAAATCATTCCAATTATTCAAGGCCCATTCCGAAAGCCAACTCTGCCATGAAAACTGCCCAGCTCAGAGTAATCTCTCCCTTCCCTGCTCCCTTTTCAGTGTGGTTTTATGCCATTCCTACTGCACATGTCACCATCAACCCCACTTAATATAAACATATTTGTGAATGTGTCTTTTCTCCCCTACTAGAAGCAAGGTCTTCGTGGCAGGAACCATACCTTAGGCAAAAATATAGCTGCAAGCATTTAAGAAGTGTAACGGAAACATGTCCTCAGCCATATCCAGGACTAAGTCTGTTAGTGCAGCCTCTACAAGCCAAATTCCCATCAGCTTATCCAGGCCACCAACCAAGTGCATGAGTCCTTGACACACGGGACAATCGACAAATGTTTTCCACAATCTGAAGAGAAGAACTTTTCACCAGAAACTTTCTTCAGACTGGGTTAAATCCTACATTTTGATGGAACTGGGCCTACTAGCCAACATGATGTTTATCAGTAGGATGCTGTCACTCGTATCTGCTTATCCTGGTTATTCATTGCAGAAACAAACAAACAAACAAACAAAAAAGCACTTTTGATAGTATTTATTTATAAACTAAGTGCTTTCAGATGTTCACAAACAATCAAAACTCATTGGAGCTGGGTTTTGTGTTTGTTTGCGTTTTAATGTCAGAAGATGATAACACTGAGATCTTTTTATTTTTTTTTAATCAAGGATAAAGATACAAGCTGCTAGAATTCTACTTAGTTATTTCTCTGGAAACTATGTGTAATAGTAGAGGTAATAAGTGGAATCCACAAAAAGTTATGTCGATTTGGTAGACCCTAATCAATGAAATTTATATGCTGAAAAAAACCCAGAATCGCCCTTGGTATATTTGCTTCACTATATGCCCTACAGCACAGACTCCCAATACTTTTAGTCAGGTTTTAGTGCATCAGAAGCCGGGACAGCAATAAACATTGCAGAATGACTTATTAGTAAATAAGTCATTTAGACTTATTTCATTTAGACCACTTTCCTTCTTTCCATTATTAGTCATTCCTAGGCTCATTCACAGCCCAGAGAAAGAAAGGCCAAAAATAGCCACCACACCAAGCCTATTGTGAAGCAGCTGTCTTTGGTGCTTGAAGGCAAGCAGACAGTTGGAAGTCCAAATGCAGAGAGTAAACAGAGGCGACAGCAAAACAGCAATCATGCTAATCATTAATTTGTTAGCAAATGTGCTGCACTTTGTATTTTCAAAGCATTGTATCATCATTAATTAATTAATGAGACATGATTACTATTGCAGTACCATATAAAATTGTGTGCAAGATTTGAAAAGAAAGGAATTGTTTCACTAAGAGCGTACTTAAAAAGTAAGAGGTTTTTCTTTCTGTTCTTGTTGACCTTTTTTTTTTTTAGTTTGTTTATTTGTTTCCCACTAAACAGGCTGTGCCATGTTCTCTACCACTTTTCTGTCTTAGAGTATGCTGTTCCTTCTACTAGGAGCGTTCATCCCCAGATAACTCCTGTCCATCTATTAGATATCGGCTTACACATCATTTTCTCCTAGAGACAGTTAGTTCCCCAGGACTCCCGTACCCCCTTTCATAGAGCCTTTCACCCTCTATTAAGTTGCCTATTTAATTGTCTGAAACCTATGCTGGACTACTGGTTCTATGAGGGCAGAGGCCTCCCATGTCTTCTTCACCTATCACAGTTCCCTAGCACAGTGATTGGCACGTAGTAGGCACCCAATAACTGTTTCTTAAATGAATAAAAGAATCTCCCATGAGAGGGGGCTAAAAAGAGGCGATTATTACTAACATGAATTCTCACTCTGTAAGAATTAATCTGCTCAGCTTTCTAGATGCTTTATCTCATTTAATGCTCACCAGGTTCCTTTAAGGTATGTACCGAGTAGGAAAGTGAAGAGACAGAGAGTAAGTCATTTGCCCATGATCACACTGCCAGTATGTGGTGAAACCGAGGCGAATCACAGCTTTCCTGGTTCCAAACCTCCATATCTTTAAGAGTGGTGAAGAAGATAATAGCTGGCCCCTGAAATCTAGGAACTTGTCTGACACCCACAGCTAGATCTCAGTGTCATCACAAATGGGACTAAACTCAGCGGCAGGCCTGCTTTCCTCCTGTTGCACATAAACCATCTCACAGAACAACATCGGACAAGGCAACCCTGTGGCCATGACAGAGTGAGACAAAACAAGGCCATTTCATTATTTCTTCTAAGCACAGGCCAAAATATGGTCACTGTGAAAATCTCAGAATCCTAAACAGCCCCCCTCTCCTGGATAACATGAGTTTCTGCTGCTTCTTTGCCAGTTACAGCTTTATCCTTTCCCTCTGCACACATAAGATTTATTGAGATATCCAATCATAGAATTGCCCTCACTTCCTGACAGCATCCATCTAGAGTGAATCTCTGCTTTCTTGAGCCTCCTCAAAATCACCCATCCAAAGCCCAGTCTTATAATAAGCCTTTTTAAAAATCTTCTTACTGAAACGTGCCCCTGTTCCCTCGGTGAGTGTTTGTTTCTCCCTTGACACAATGAGTAATAAACCCAACTTGTTCAAGAACAGGTGTATTCCCAGTGGTCTCTGGTTGAAGGGTATTTACAATGAGTTATACAAGACCATCCAGGGGGCTAGAGAAAGAAAATGCTAGAACTTCCATTGATAGATTTTTGTTTAAAAGAAAAAAAAAATAATCCCAATCAATATTTAACATGGTATATAAACAATAGCTCTCTTCTTTCATCCTTCCCTTTGTGAGATGGCCACGTGGCACATAAGGTCCACAAAATAACTGGAGGTTCACTAAAGGACACACGCTATATGATTCCCCTTATATAAGATAACCAGAGTAGTCACATTCATGGAAACACAAAGTAAAGTGGTAATTGTGCGGGGCTGAGGGAGAAGGAAATAGGGGGCCTTTGTTCGATGGGGTAGAGAGCTTCAGTTTTGCAAGAAGAAAAACTTCTAGAGATCTGCTACAATAACGTAAATGCAGTCAACACCACTAAATTGCACACTTAAAATGAGTAAGACAGTAAATTTTATATTGTATGCTTTTTTTTGTTTTGACCATAATTAAAATAAAGCTAGAGAGGTGAGTACGAGTTTATCCAGAGGATTTGAAATGGCAGCCATAGTCTTTCTCCTGCTGGATACTGCAAAATACTTCTGTGACTTGCATTCAGCTAAGTGAATTTATGGATTATATTAGCTTAAATAAAATATATATAATACTTTATAATGATAGAGAGCATATCCAAGGAAATCTTTTTCCTAAACATAGCAGTGGTTCTCAATACTGGCTGCATGTGAGAATGACCTGGGATGATTTTGAAAAATTCTATCATCTGAGTTCCACCCCATACCAATTAAATCAGAATCTCCAGGGGGTGGAACCTAGGAACCATTTTTTTGTTTGTTTCTGTTTTATTTGTTTTTTAATGCTCCAAGTGATTCTACTACGCAGCCAAGGGTTGCAAGCCATTGAAAATAGAGTTTCCCTGGTTGTCTCATGACAAAGCACTTGGGAGATCTTAACTCAAGGACATGTTACACATTGTTCTTTTACAGCGGACAAATGTTCCTAATTTACTGACCTCTTTTGTAATGAAAAATTGCTATGAATAATATGCTTCTTACCAGATTTTAAAAAAATACATAAATGTTATCTGTCCTTTAGTGGGAAAAGTAGCACATTAAAAATGAGTGAAACAATCACTGCTTTTCTAAAGAAACTTGTGCTTATAGATAAGCCATGTGGAAAATCTGTGGCTGGAGATGTTGCCATCATTTTTTTGCTGAAAAAGTGATGTCATGATAGCTGTACAATAAAAAATGTGAAAAAATTTACTATCCTGTTTAAAAAGAGTCCTCGTAAATTAGGGACCCAGTGTTAAAAATATAGAATCTTCATATTAATTTGTGAGAATTGGTTGTCATGGAGATGGTAATTTACTACACAAATGTCAACTAAAACTTGGTGGATAGAATTGAAAAATTGTTGTCACAATTAAAATTTTTAGCCAATGATATATATTTTTTTATTTTAATCTACATATTTTGGTGAGGGTTTTTTTCCAGGAAAACAGGATTAAAACAAAATACAGAACCAGAATTTTGAATTGCTACATAAGAAAATACTGGAATTTTTTTTCCAAAAACAACAAAGAAGATTTAATAATAGTATTCCTATTAAACATAATATACCATCAAAAATAAAATAAAATAATTATATTTAAATATTATTTAATATATTTCCTAAGTCTATTTTTGAATGCTCTTTATAACACTAATATGTTATTTATGTAATTTATAAATATATAAACATATATTGAAGCTGCACTCAAAAATGTTGGGATTGGGAAATGTATGGCTAAAAAAAGTCAGAGAACACAGCCCTGCACTATATGTCCTCTTCCCCAAGAGTTTAATATTCCTAAACCATTCTAATGCTTTCACAATATTAGCTATTTATTTCTAGCAAATGAGGCTAATGTTATTTATACTGCTTAAGGCTCTAAGTGTGTTGGAAGCAAGATTATATGTTATATAATTTATAATTGCATATTATATAGTAAGTTATTTCTAATTATATATTATATATTTTGTTATGTAATAAAATTCAAAGCTGGTGCTTGAGAAAAATGTGAGTTGAGTACCAATAGAGCCAACTGGAATCTTAAAATGGAATCTTAACATGGTAGAAACACTGCACATGGAGGTGAAGAATAATTGGTGAGTTCAGCCAGAGATGTTGCAACAGTGCTCTGAGCTCTGAGGTTGCAGGCAGAGGCCCCAGAGGCCCCTCTTGAAAGCATGGGTCTCCAGTTTCTCCACTTAGTTTTTCATCTGATTCTTACATTCATCTCCCATTCAACAATTCTTTTGAAAAACACATTTGGCTGCCTCAAAAAAAAAAAAAAAGAAAAAAAGATGAACATGACTGGACAAAGCAATTTTATGATATTGTCTAATCCTGTTATCAGTGGGTGATAAATTGGACTGTAAAAGGAAGTCAAAGGAACGCAAAGGACCTGTTTCTTGATGAAGTGCCCACACAGGAGACACACTGAGTAGGAAGCTCAAAGAGCAACAAAGACTGGGCTACAGAGTAGAATTCAAATTGCTGTCTTGTTCTAAGAGATGGAAAGAGGCTGAGAAGTTTGAGAACGTGGATCACTGATCACAAACAGAACAGATAAGAAAAGGAAGAAGCAGCTTTTCATGTAAGTATAAGAGTAAATGCTATGTACACAGAGTTTTCTGTTTTCCAAAGTGAAGTAATAATTTTTACTTTGAATGTTTTTTATCTTAGCTTGTTGTCTTACTTTTCTATTTTATCAATTTATTTTTAACTATAAAAGTACTGTAGTTTCATAATGAAAGAGAGTGGGTATTTTTTTAATTATATAATTATTATAGGAATATGTAATATAATTATATTATTATTATAGGAACATATACTTTATGTTGATAAATTTGTCTTTTAAATCCAGTGTAATCTTAGTGAGCATACTATTGTATGTTCTACTTTATACTTTGCACATTATATGCAGAATAATGCAAGGATTTAACTTAATTTTGTTGACAGAATCAAAATTAGCCTGAACATTGTTAAAAGTTAAAAGTCTGGTATAAAGCCTGGTACTCTCAGTTATACACATGTAAAGAAATGAAAAAAACTAATAAAACAAGTATTTACTTAGCACACAATAATTTGAAAAATTGAAAAGTAAAAAGACTTATTTCTTTATTAAAAAAACTTATCAAGGTGAGTTTGAAGGATGCTTGCCTTCTTTTTATCGCATTAACTTATGATACGAAGCACACATTGTTTCTGTGCTTTGGTGAACTGTGATACTCCATTCTAAGTTTGGATCAGCTTCCAAAATTTTATTCTTTTTACTTTTAATGTCATGAAATATTTCCACATATTCCCTTAATGTGAAGTTTTTTTTACCAGTGTCACTTCCTCTGGGGCATCTTTATTCTTTTTATCGCAGCCAAGTGCCTCATATATGTCTACAAGTTCTCTTTCATTATTTTCCTCCTGCATTGCTAGACTCTTGAACATTCCTATGCTCAGCTCATTCTTCTAGAGCTCCAATTACATTTGATTTCAAATTTCACTTCCATCGTTGCCACTTTTTATTGTTTTGCTGCATGTTCATTTTTCTTGGCCAGTTCCCTCGTTGGCTCTCTGTTTTTGTAAAAATTGTCATGTGGGTTTATCATTGGGAGACAAGGAGGATACACACCTACATGCTTTGCTGTATGTGCATAAACTGAATAATAGACGCAAAGTGACCCATCATCAACAGTTTTTGAAAGCAGTGATGTGACTGCCTGATCATTGATGTGGCTCTCTTATTTAGGAAGTGATTTACTGCCTGAAGAGAGGACAGCAAAGTTTGTACTTTATGCAATTAGTCACTATTAACATACCATATTAACTGAAATTTGAATCATGTTTTGGGGGGACTAATGTAATATAACTAAATCATGGTAACTGAAATTCCTCCAAGGGACATTGTCTTTTTTATCTGCATTTCTCTTTTCTTTTCTTTTTCTTTTTTTAATCTAGTAGTGTATACCACATTTAAGAAAAACACAGATGAGAAAGGCAAAGTCTCTCACTTTGACTTTTACAGTTTAATGGGCACCAATAAGATAATTATATACATTCTGTAATCTGATGAGTATAATGTTCAAAAATGAGGTAAAAATTCATAGGTAAATGAAATACCCTTGGTCAGGAGATCAAAAAAAGAGATAATGAAGCTAATGGAATGGAAGACAAATATTTTCAAGGTTATTCCTATTGTTTACGTGGCTTTCCACTAAAAGGATAAAAACTTTTTGTATGTTTGTTTTTTCCTATTCCCCTAATAATAGTTGTCTTGCTGTTATAAATGATGGTATGATGAATAACTTTGTAATTTAAATAACTTTAAATGGAATAACTAGATAAAATGGTATAGAGTTTTATGTGCTGTTGGTACATACTGTTGGCCTGAAAGTGCTTTCAATGCTATTAGCTTCTTGATCCCTCAACCAAAGGTAATTTCACTCATTCATCTCTGAATTTCTCTATCATTTGTGTGCCTTATGTTTATCAGGTTATATTATTCCATGCATTAAAGTGTGGAAACAATGCCTACAAAATATTAGGTGCCCATTTTTCTGGATAACCAAAGTTGGGTAAATAGCATGTATCACTTACTGAATACCAAGAATAATCATTGTCACAGAGAACAAGATTCTTCCAAAAAATTATTTTCTGAGGTTTCTGGGATGATAATCCATGTGGAAAAATTAACGACACTGGTGAAATACTCAATAGCTCAAGAATATTCTGTAATTTGAGAGCTTAAAAAAATTCTTTCTGACACTTCAAAGGAAGAACATAAAAAAGAAATGTAGTCAACTTGTGCTTATCATGTCTTTCCTACCACCAGTCTGGATTCCACATGCTAAAAGTGAGGGTACAGGGAGGAGTCAGGATACAGACAGGCCAAGGATGCATTTTGTTTATGTTTGAGGTTGTATCTACATTAACATCTCATAATGCCTTCAAAGCCATTCCTAAATAGTGAGTGATTTTATAAAAATGCCAATTAAATTGGCATAATTTATATAGTTGGAACAGAAAAGAGGGGGAACACTGGTATAATGATACATAAAGGCATTTACAATTCTACTGAGGTATATTTTGATACTGAATTGATGAAAAATCCAAAGAAGAAATATTTTCAAGTTTTAAAAATATTGTCAAATGAATAAAATATGCTGCTACTACTCCAAGAATCAGTTTCCATTCCTGATGACAACTTTCAGAGGACTACAAGTCCTATCATCCCTTTGGGCTTTGCAGTTTCAAATTCCTTTGCAAGAACTATAATCCAGGTATATTTAAGTATCAATCACTACTAAAAATCAGCCATTACATTTTCAGTTTAATGTGGCCTTGACCAATCAAAATAAATGATGAATTAAACTCTGAACATCAATCAATACAGTTGTTTATTGGTTATTTAAAATGTCAAAATAAAATTAAATAAGTCTGCCAGTTTCATATCCACTTTTTAGATTAGTTTTGCTCATCTGTACTGACTTTTGTTGCTTATGTGTATTTCTTCATATGTTAGTTAATTAATACACATAGATATGTACACATTCTCTTCTTAGAATTTGCTGCTTAAAATGTATAAAATTCATTTTCTTTTGATTAATATATTTGTTCCAAATTTGTTAATGCTGTCACTTCTTTGGCAATATGTTAATTACTGACAAAAATAAAGTTGTGTTTATATAGTCTTTATATCTACCAAACACTTGGAAAATTTTGTTTGTCTCTTAAGAAAAATAACAGCATGGATTATACAGCCACTTACCCATTAAAGATGGTACCCGACAATCATAAACCACATCACTCTGCTTGTTTTCTCTTTACATTTGCTACTTTGCACTAAATTCTAAATTAAATAACATATTTCTTTTATCTTCCTCTCCCTCTCTTCCCAATGCCAACAAAAACTTGTCCCCAATATCTGAGGGACTAAAACGCTGCCTTACTCTCCAGAGTCTTCATACTAAGGAGTCATTTTCAGCAGACAGGCAGCATGTGTCCCTATCAGAATAAAAATCAAACTAAGAAATAGAAAATTCTTGCTGAAGAGACTTCCACGTCACAAAATGACACCTTTATAGAACTGAGAGCTCTTGGTACAGTTATTCAGCTTGTCGTCACTGTTTTACTGCCACCTTCAGGAAGAAATGTGGGAATCTGCAATCGCATTCCCAAGTGGGACCCTTAAATCCAAACCCTAAACCTCCCTTTCTTTAAACATACTTGCGAAGTATCCTGTTGTTTTTCCTATGTATCTCAATATTAACAATCTATTTTGTATACTTTTTTACCTTACTAGTTCTTTATTTCAAACTACTAGACATTGAAAAGCTGCCCAGAAATAATAAATAGAAAAGAATCCACTATTATCAATCAAATAAGAACTACCTCAATAAGACCAGGGGTTTTCAGGCATTCAATTATAAAAAGCATGAAAACAAGCTCCAGAATATTTTCTGTGCTCAAATAATGAAATATACATATACCGGGGGTGCCAAAAAAATGTATACACATGACTTGTATTCATCTTTTGTTATTGATATATGTTGAGGGTTACAATTTTACTACAGTTTTTTCCTCTCTTAAAATGCGTATACATTTTTGGGGCATCCTGTGTGTGTGTGTCTGTGCGTGTATATACATACGTATATGTATATGCATATATATATACATATATATATGGAGAGAGAATATTTATGGTTTAAAATATAATTCCAAAAACAATTTATATATTTTATAAGAAAAATATTTCTTTAATTGTATTAAATTAATTTTATATATTTTATAAGAAAAATATTTCTTTAATTGTATTAAGTTGGGGTTTCTAAACTAGGAGCATTTTTCCCCTTTACATTTTAGTTCCTCCATCATTTATGGGTTAACATAAAATTTAAAAGCAGCTCTCTGCCAGCTTTCCAGTGTTTAATTGAGCATTGCTATTTGCATAAAAAATGTATACACTCTCCCTCCCTTTTTTTTTTCCTGTTACAAGTTCAGCTCTTGTTTTCTTCATAATCTGCTCTTGATCTAATTTTATTACTTTTCCTTTTGCTTATTCTTTCCCCTGTCTCCTTTTCCATTGTCCTCCTCTCTTCATTGTTTTACCTTTCCTTCATTTACAAAGTCCATTGTGAGTTACCAATTTCTTTTATGTCCTATAAGTAATGTATACAATGCCCACTCTCTGCTTTCTCTTTATTCAAAATCCATTCCCTATTATTAGACAATGCCAACAAGTATTTTTCAAAAACATAGGATTTTTTTTAAGTGTAATTACTGTGAAATGTCATAAATATTCTACAAAACACTAATTACATAGCCCAACTGGAAAGGACATATACATAAAACCTCTTATTTTTAGCCATGAAAGTAATTTGACAATTACAAAGATTAATTTACCAATTGTATCAATTAAAATCACAATGTCAAAAGAACAAATGAATGGAGCAGAAACAGACTGTAATATAGATAAAAATTCAGCATGTGTTAAAGTTATCATTTTTTAAAAGTAGGGAAGATTGCTTATTTAATAAATGATGACAGAACAATGGTTAACTATTTGAATAAAATAATAAAATTAGATCTTTTACCTCATAAAATTTTCCAACATGTAATCAGTATTAAAAATTGAGATATTTTATCCTTTCTATCATATTAAATCACAAAAATTTGATGTGAATTTTATATTTGCAGTACGACTCAATTTAGTTGCTAAATTTTCAGTGGAAATATTTCATCAGTATTTAGAGCTCATAACATTTACTGTTGAAAAAGTAAGTTAACATACCTAAGTTTTTCCAAACATAATTAAATTTTCTTACAACTAAATTGAGAATCTGTTTTCAAATTTAAATTTAAGCAAATTAAAATTAAATAAAATTTAAAAATCAAGTTCCTCAGTTGTATAGATACATTTCATTTGTGGCTAGAGTTTACCTTATTAGATACCTTACCTCCTGGAAAGGATTACTAGTGAGATATTGACATTGGATATGCTATTATACTTTATGGGGAACAGGCCTGAACACACCTACAACTGAGCAAGTTCAAATCTAAT
>NW_017731504.1:761426-763976 GCF_001890085.2 Hipposideros armiger
TTCCTAGATGACTTGGAATCGTGACCACAGTAATCTGATGACTCTATGGAATAGGAGTAGTTCCAAACTTCTCCTAAGTGAAGCTCTTTTTAAATTCAAAATAATTTAACAGACCTCACCACCACCATCATCCAGACTGTGGTACCCGTACTTTTAAATTCTGATTGGGAAAACTTAAAAAACAATCAAAAGCGCCAATAGATTCTGTAACACTTTCAAATGCCTGTATATATTTTAATCATAATATTTGCATACATCTGAATTTATTTATTTATGCTGTATGCTCGCTAAGTTTACAAGCATTGCTTAGTGCACAGATGGCTTCGCCCACACCTTGCACAGGATGCCCTCAGGCGCCCAGGGCCCGAGGCCCGGGAGCTGCTGCGGTGGACATTAGAAGGCAGTAGGTCCTGCCTTCCATCCCAAACGTTCAATTAAGCTGGATTCCCAGAGACAGCAGGACGCTCTTCCTACACGTCGCCTGGGCATAGCAGGGCATCTGCTGCCCCCTATCGGTGGTGAGGCGAACAGTAACCTGAGCCCAGTTAGAATCAACTGGAAGAAGCCTCCTGAATGAAAGACTATTCCATGACTACGCAGTAGCGAGAGGGCTCTCAGAGAACCTGTTTTCCGCAGACACGGGGCTCTGACTGCCGCGTTTTAATGCAAGTGTTTGCAAGTGAAGGAGAGGGATGTGGGTTCTGAAGAAGATAAGACGCTGCTTCGATGAAGGCTGGGGAGGGGCAGAAGAGGGCGGGTCCAAGATACCCCAAGGTTCAGTTTGTTTTCCACCCTCCTGCTCACCAATTCACCTAGTCCTTATGAGAAAAAAATTGCCCTCCGTCAGGATGGACATTCATTAGAGCCCAGCTTGGTGGTCTCCTAAGCCTCTGAAGCATCTGTCCCTTCATATTATTACACCTTGAGCAGAGTCCANTTGCCTCGGCAGAAAGCAAGGCAGTGGCATCCAGCTATAGTTAGTAGACACTGTAATCTTAACCACCACACACTTGTGGTTAAAAAAAAAAAAAAGGAAGAAGGGGAAGAAGAAAGTCAGTTTCACTTAAGAATGTCTTTGATAAAGCAGTGACAATGTTTAATTTTATTAAATCTGGATCTACCAGATAGCTTGTGTGACAAAATGGGAGGGATAGCTGAAGTGCTTCTGCCACATACAGTGGTTGTCTTGAGAAAAAGTACTAGTGCAACTGAGTTTCAAATGGAACTAGCCATTTTTTTCATAGGGTAGCTTTTCTATTTGAAAAACAACTGACAAAGTATGATTATTCAGACTGGTATTTTGCAGATATTTTCTCAGAAATAAACAATGCGAGCCTATCATCACAAGAAAAACAATCAACGGTATTTCTGGCCAATAATAAAATTTGAATTTTCAAGCAAAAATTAGCATTTTGGAAAATTTGTATCCTAATATGTAAAATTTTTCCAGATGAAATCATTGATAAAATTAATGAACGTAATATTTTTGATATTGTATGATGAAATTAGTCAACATTTGGAAGATCTGCATAATTCAGTGAACCAACAGTTTCCAAATGACCAGCGCCTACCATTACAAATCAGTCATGGGTAAAACGGTTCCCCCAATAGACCAATGAGTTTTAGTGTAACCAAGTATGAAAAGTGTACTGCTACGGAGTTTAATTCCCCTTGCAAGTGACTTTTTAAAAATTACCACTTGAAGAATTTTGGAGTAGTATCAAAGAATATCCATAATTATCTGAAAAAGCTATTAAAATACTTCTCCCTTTTCCAACTATATATCTCTTAGAAACAAAATTTTGTTCATATATGTACTTCAAACTACACAATGTCTCACAAGAGATGAAATGCAGAAGCAAATGTGAGAATCCATCTGCTTAGAGCCAGCTAGATAATAAATCCCAGGTACATATTAAAGAGATTTACAAAATGTAAAACAACATTTTTCTCAATTTTTTGTTTTGTTTTGAAAAACGTCGTTAATTTTCATTAAAAATGTCATTTATGTTAATATGTAATGAGCTTACTATAAATTAAATAACAAATAAATATTTTAAACATCCCTCCAACTGTAATTTCCAATACAATGAGAATTGCAATAGATTTAATTCACATAAATCCACATGACAAAAGCTTTTCAGGGTCCTGAGACCAAAATATTTGAGAATTGCTAGAGAAAAGGATGCAATCAGGGGGAGTTTAGGAAACTGTTCTATGGGACCAGCTGTAGATAATCTCCTAACATACCACTTCCCCTGCAATCAATCCTCTAAGGCCTCAAATGAACGGGATTGATTATTTAAATATGACCAATTTACACTAGTGTTTTTCACAGAACAATGAATTGTACTTGTGGAAATGCAATATAAAATCCCCCAAATGTAGCAAAACTCCTATATAATCAGAGATATACTATTAAGTGGCAGAACTAATAACTACACATAGAACAACTAACTGCATTATATAAGATTTTACCTTATATCAGTGGTTTCTTTTCATGTCCAAAGTCTCTTTTTTAATACTTAACATTTACAACCCTCCATGGAC